>NC_089588.1:129824608-129962316 GCF_019320115.1 Miscanthus floridulus
GGTCTTTGAATACTATATGGGGATCAACAAAACCAATTTCATTGCAGCCTTCCTTTCTGAGCTCTGTCATTGTAAATCTGCATATATATAGTACTTGTTAGGATAATTTATATGCATATGCACACATATGATGAGTTTAATAATAGATCGAAAGAATTATTACTTACAGGCAATAGCAGCTAATGATAACTTTGTCCAGAGAGGTAAGGTGGCATAGTTGATGAAATTCTGCAAAGTCAACATACATAACATCATCGCCACGGAACCAATGTTCGTCTCTAATTCTGACACCAACGCAGAAGTCTCCACTGGTAGACGCCTGCATGTACCACTTGTTTAGCAGGTACATTTGCGTCCCCAGATCAGATAAGGCTTGAGGGTTGTATAGACTCTGGCCTAGTACAAATTTTTTCTTCCAAATATCAACCTCCGCCGCACTCTCAATTTTTCCATCACCAAACATCTGGTAAAGGTCGAGACCAGTCTCATCAAGAAATTCACCAAGGTGATCCAAATCGACATCCGGAGGTATGTTTGCCTGATGCATTAATCCTAAATTCGAACCATATTCATTACCAACAACTAGCGGGGGGATTGATTGGTGCGCTTGTTGTCCGAGTTGGGCAACTCCTTTCCCTGCCCGCTTCTTTTTCTGTGCCGCCTCAATTGACTTGGTGAGAGTGCGGTCATAGTCTGATAACGTTGATTTGGACGGCTTACGAGATTCCCGCTGTTGATGCTGGTAAGAAGTCACCTTTTTTCTTAAAATATCCGGAGCTACGAAGAAGTACGGTTTCTCTGGGTTTCTCCTTGCTTCTTGATTCATTTTAAGTTTGTCATAGAATCTAGACATGTCTTTTTTATATGCATCAGTTCCTTCTTCCTTCTCTTCAGATATTATTTTGGGAATAGCCTTTGGTTTCACGGTGGCTTTCTTTGCAGGCGGGGACTGATTCTTCGTTTGAGGGGCTGGCCTCTTGCTAGGCTTCTTGGTAGGCGGGGGCGGGGGAGGCGTTGGAGACCTCCTTGGAGGTGTTGGCAGCGGCGTTGGAGACCTCCTTGGAGGTGGCGGCTGTGGCGTTGGAGACCTCCTTGGAGAGGGTGTGGATGCAGCCTCGTCTTCCAACACAATGTCATCGTACAGAGCACTATGATGATCTGGCGATTGAACAATTGGATTTAGGTTGGGGGAGGATCTGCTACAAAAAAAGGAATGACATATTATTATGAGCAGATTGTTAATTATTTAAGCCAATACAAATTAATGATGTAGTGTTTTCATCCGCACGTACCTATGGTGAGGTAGTTCAGAAGGAGGTGGAGCCGACATCCCTGGAATGATGATGTAGCGCTTGCGCCATAGAATGAATGTCTTCTCCGCTTCTCCTAGAGTCTTCTCGCCATCACCTCCAGGAATGTCAAGAGGCAAATCACTAAAACCTTTTTCAGCTTTATCTACCGAGATGGTGGCATATCCTTCTTGGATTATATTCCCATGAATCCTTGGTGTCTTGGTTCGGTCGATAGGATTAACAAGACCGATAGCCACCTTGATTGTGGAATTCTCCTTCGGAATGTGTAGCTCACACGTTGTACAAGGTTCAGTGACGTCATCCACAGGGAAGCGCAGTCCTGTGTCCCCTTGATTTGGTATCTCCGTGGAAGCGCAGCTGCTTTTCAACTGAACAGATTGGCTAATGTTGATTCCTGGCTCTGATGCCTGCTTGCTTGCACTCACTGCTATTTGCACTTGCCTTTTGATTTCCTCCTGCATTCTCGCTTCAAGGTTTTTTTCCCGCTCCTGTGCTTCACGCACCGCTTCCTCCAACCTCTGGAGCCGGTGTGCCTCTTCTTCCTTCTTTCTCTGGCGACTTCTGTAGGAAGGTCTGTCCTGAGGGAATCCATGCTCCCACGAGACACTTCCTTTGCCTCTAGTTCGGCCACCATGTTCAATAGTCCCGATGGCGTATGTCAGCTCATCCTTCTCTCTGTTGGGCCTGAACACACCACTAGCAGCAGCTCTCTGAGCATAAAACAATCTTTCTGCTGCTTCTTGCAGTCTTGCGCCATAAACGCACTTCCCTGTCTCCTGGTCTAGTGTTCCCCCATGAGCGAAAAACCAATTCTTTGCACGTTCTCCCCACTCGAGTGATTCTGGTCTGATACCCTTGGCAAGAAGGTCTGCTTCCATTTTGTTCCACTTCTTAATGGCAGTCGGGTAGCCACCTGATCCCAAGGTATGGTGGTATGTCTTCTGTTGGGCATTACGTTGGTTCTTTATCACCCGACTCACACCCTCTTCTGAAGTCTTGTACTGTACAAACTCATCCCAATAGGGCCTCTGCTTTGAGATCGGGCCTGGGACAGTAAAATCTGGTGCTATGTTCTTCTTGACATACGTCGTGTATAGGTGTTTCTTCCAAGTCTGAAACTGGGTGGCCATCTTCTTCATTGCCCAATCCCTAACTCGCTCCTTCAATTCATCACCATCTATTATATCATCATAATCATCTGTTTGGAGCGTGAAATGTACCAAGACATCATTCCAAATTAACGCCTTGTCACGATCGGAGACAAAACTGATATGAGGAGCATTGGTCTTCTTCTTCCATTCACGGGTACTAATCGGGAGCCGGTCCCGTACAAGGTAACCACAGTGGTGCACAAATTTCATTTTATTCGGCCCCCCCGGTTCTCCTGTATCCACATTGAACTCCGAGATGATGAAGCGACCCTCCAATGGCTTTTTGGGACCTCGAACATTTTTACTCTTCGTTGTAGTTGTTGATGTCGATCCAGAGGGCTACAAAACATAAACATTATTTTTAATGTCATGAGCACACATAAGACATATGATAATATATATATATAGCTAATAATAAAAAATATATACTTGGCCAATATGTTGTTGCTCATTTTGTTCAAGAGCTAAGTACTGACTCCCGTCATCTACATCCTCTTGCACGTTATTTTTAGCACCATCATCGCCGGCAACTTGAGTGCCAGTGTTGATCAAATTCATCATCAACTCCTCCTCATCCATATTTCTCGGGTCGGCCATCTAGCTTCAAAAAACAAAACCAATATATAGTACGTCAAATCTTTGCTTATTACATGCGTAAAATCTACAAACAATATGCATTATTAAATCTTGCCCCTCGATCACGGACGGAATTCGCCACACTAGGACGAACTACGTCGGTACTAGGGCGAATTAGGGCACGAGAAAGGGCGGTGTGACAAGAGTGGCGGTGCTCCACTCCGCCGTATATATGTCTGTACACATGGGTGAACGAGGGCGGCGGTGCTCCGCCGTATACATAGAAACGCATGGACGAAATGCATATGAATACAAATGACGTATATATACGTGTCGGCGCGGTGGCCGGTGTGCTGACGACGATGACGTGAGGCGGGCTGGCGTGCTGACGACGACGACGACGTGAGGCGGGCCGGGGCGGTGTCGGTGCGTGATGTTGTGATCCTATGTACCATGTGATCAACCATGTAGTCATTCATCATATGAGAAAATTCTATGTTAATAATATAAGTATAAGCCATTATGAAATGTAAGTATACGTGTCTTATTGCTCATATAACCATTACTATTTCCGAAATGATAAGAATTTATTTTCTTCTTCTACAGGCGATCTCTGATGCTATGATATAAAGTTTGAAGATAGTCTTCCTGGAAAAAAATATGTAATGCTCATATTACTTTAGCAACATTAATATATTATATCTGTATATTCAAAGTTCACAAATGAAGAAACATGTGATATTTTTGATAAACTAAAAAACGCTTAGTTTATAAACTGGGTATCAAAATTGAGTTCCTATTTGACCATTATATATCCTACAACAAATCCTTCAAAAAAAAGACCCTACATGAATATATTTGGATAAAATTTCGTTAACAAACATTGATCTATGAAGATAGAAAAAATTCTTCTATTGAAACTGCATCTTGAAATAATGGCATATCATATAGTGATGAATATATGGCGGTTGATGGGCTGGATCATTAGCGGATGGTTCGTAGCGTTGTTTCCAAATAATATATAGCGTGTTTATTATACAAGCCATGGATTTACATCGATCTAATTAATTTCTAAAGTAATTTCATTGGTGATCCTTAATTATACTTGTCATTTAGAGTTCCAAATATTCAAAACTTGCCTTAAGATATATTTTTATTTAAAATCATTTAGAGTTCCAAATATTCATTTTTAGTTTCTATAGATTTTGTGATTCAAAATTTGGAATTTTCAATCGACCTCGACCGTTGACATGGCTTACACCAAAGTTGTAGTTTTCGACGTGATCTATAACTCGGCAGTGGAGGGCTCGGACGAATGTACAAAGAGATCGACGAATATATCACCTCGAAGCTCGGCAGTGTACGTGCTGGAGGGCCTCGGGCCGGCGCGGTGGGGCAACGCGCGGTGGAGGGCCTCGGGCGCGGAGGAGGGCGCGGTGGAGGGCCACGGGCAAGCGCGGAGGAGGGGCACGGGCGCGCGCGGTGGAGGCCGCACGAGGAAGAAGACGGCGGCGCCGGTGTCACGGAAGGCGAACGGACGCGGCGCGAGGTCGAAGAAGAGGCCGGGCGGCGGTGTTCGACGAGGAAGAAGACGAGCAGATCGATCTGCCAGGCGCTGGAGGTTATATAGCAGAGGAGAATTACTCCCGGTGCCAGCCACCAACCGGGAGTAAAGGTTCCTTTACTCCCGGTGCGTGTTACCAACCGGGAGTAAAGGTATACCTTTACTCCCGGTTGGTAACACGCACCGGGAGTAAAGGCTTTTTTTGGCGGGCCACGAAACTGCAGCCCACCTTTACTCCCGGGTGGGCTTCCCACCCGGGAGTAAAGGTGGCCTGCAGTTTCGTTTCCCGCCTGTTTTAAGCAATAGTCTTGTTAAATACAATAGAAATGCAATAGTTTTTATTAAATACATAGTAAATTAAATAAAAGGCATAAAATTATTTTGTTAAAAATATGAATTTTATTTTTGTTTATTGCACATAGGAAAAATCGATAACCTAACTTTTTTTATTTTTTGTTAGAATTATAAAACATAATGTAACTAATATTTATTATTTCGTTAATGCAAAAATGTAGTGTTTAATTAAAATTATTAAAATTATTGGTTTTGGACAGGAAATTTGTTTTCACATCATTTTAACGTTAATATTTTAATTTTTCATCACTCAGTATCCTAATTTACCTTTTTGAGAGAGAAATCCCACCAAATCAAACATTGATTTAATTTGAAATATGACATAATAAACATCTGAATTCACAATTATTACATAATATCTCAAACACACACTATATTAAATCACTATATCATCAAGTGGGCACAGCAGTGAACTTCTTCTTTACGTATGTCCCTTGGTTATGATCGCTTCGTAACCATGGAGTGTCCTCATCATTTACCAAGATGCTAGGGTCTTTGTTCACTTTGAAGGGCGGAATTCGGTCATCCTTTTCATATTCTTCTGACATGTCCGACTTGTCCTCAATTCCCACGATGACTCTTTTCCCTGAAAGAACTATGTGGCGCTTTGGCTCTTTGGTTGAGTCATTATCGTTTTTCCCTCTTTTTGGTTTGGTAGACATATCATTGACATAGAACACCTGATTCACATCCTTGGCAAGGACGAATGGTTCGTCTTTGTACCCAATATTACTAAGGTCTACTGTTGTCATTCCATACTCGTTGTCTACTGTTACTCCGCCTCCGGTCACCTTGACCCATTGGCACTTGAACAATGGGATCTTCAAAGTAGGTGCATATTCTAGTTCCCATATTTCATCTATGCGTCCATAATATGTCTGCTTATTCCCATTCGGGTCTGTGGCATCTATGCGGACACCACTGTTTTGGTTGGTACTCCTTTTATCTTGGGCTACTGTGTAGAATATGTTCCCATTTATCTCGTACCCTTTGTATGTGACGATATGCCATGATGGTTGCATAGCCAATAAATACAGTTGCTCATGGATGCTCTCATCACCTTGACATTTTTTTCGCAACCAACCGCCGAAAGTTTCCATGTGCTTATGCGTAATCCAAGCTTCAGTCTTGCCTGGAAACTCGGATCGTAAGAGATCCTTGTGTGTCTCAATATACGGATCTACCAAAGAGGAGTTCTGTAGAACTGTGTAGTGCGCTTTATTGAAATAATCATCATCCGTACCAATATATGTTTTCCTCCCTAGTGTCCCCTTTCCGCTTAGTCTCCCCTCATGTCTCGATTCAGGAACACCAATCGAGTCAAGGTCGGGAATAAAGTCAACACAGAACTCAATGACCTCTTCTGTTCCATAGCCCTTGGCGATGCTTCCTTCTGGGCGAGCACGGTTGTGAACATATTTCTTTAGGACTCCCATGAATCTCTCTAAGGGGAACATGTTGTGTAGGAACACAGGACCGAGAGTGAAAATCTCCTTGACTAGGTGAACTAGGAGGTGTGTCATAATATCAAAGAAGGAAGGAGGGAACACTAACTCAAAGCTGACGAGACATTGAACCACATCATTCTGTAGTTTAGCTAGATCAGTTGGATCAATTGCCTTCTGAGAAATTGCATTGAGGAATGCACATAGCTTTACGGTGGCTAGACGTACATTTGGAGGTAGAATTCCTCTTAATGCAACTGGAAGTAATTGCGTCATGAGAACGTGACAGTCATGGGACTTTAAGTTACAGAATTTCTTCTCTGTCACATTTATAATACCCTTTATATTCGAGGAGAATCCAGATGGTACCTTGATGTTGTTTAAGCATTCAAACATGATTTCCTTCTCCTCTTTGCTTAGAGTGTAGCTAGCAGGACGTAAGTAATGGCGTCCATCATCTGTCTTCTCTGGATGCAGGTTGTCTCTTTCTCTCAAACAACGCAGGTCCTGTCGTGCTTCAAATGTGTCCTTAGGCTTTCCATACACACCCATAAAGCCTAGCAGGTTCACACAAAGATTCTTCGTCAGGTGCATCACGTCGATCGAGCTACGGACCTCCAGGACTTGCCAATAGGGTAGGTCCCAAAATATGGACTTTTTCTTCCACATGGGTGCGTGACCGTTAGCGTCTTTCGGAATAGGTTGGCTTCCATGTCCTTTTCCAAAGACGACTTTCACATCATTGACCATATCGAGTACATCCTCACCGGTTCGGTTGCGAGGCTTGGTCAGGTGGTCTGCTTTCCCTTTAAAATGCTTACCTTTCTTTCTTACGGGGTGATTTGCAGGAAGAAATCGACGATGGCCAAGGTACACGACCTTTCGACGTTTTTTCAAGAATACACCTCTAATATCACCGAAGCAGTGTGTGCATGCATTATATCCCTTGTTTGACTGTCCTGAAAGATTACTTAGAGCAGGCCAATCATTGATTGTTACGAACAACAATGCTCGCAGATCAAAGTGTTCCTGTTTGTACTCATCCCACACACGTACACCTTCTTTATTCCACAAAATGAGAAGTTCATCAATAAGTGGTCTCAGGTACACATCGATGTCATTGCCAGGTTGCTTCGGGCCTTGGATGAGCACAGGCATCATAATGAACTTCCGCTTCATGCATAACCAAGGAGGAATGTTGTAGATACTTAGAGTAACAGGCCAAGTGCTATGACTACTGTTCTGCTCTCCAAAAGGATTGATACCATCTGTACTTAAAGCAAACCTTAAGTTTCTTGCGTCATTTGCAAACTCCGGGAATTCTCTATCGATTGCTCTCCACTGGGACCCATCAGCAGGGTTTCTCAACATATTGTCTACCTTACGGTCTTCTTTGTGCCATCGTAACAATTTTGCATGTTCTTTGTTTCTGAACAGACGTTTCAAGCGTGGTATTATAGGAGCATACCACATAACCTTGGCAGGGATTTTCTTACGTGGACGTTCGCCCTCAACATCACCAGGGTCATCTCGCCTGATCTTATACCGCGACGCATGGCATACCGGGCATGCATCCAATTTCTCGTACTCTTTGCCACGGTATAGGATGCAGTCATTAGGACATGCATGTATCTTCTCTATTTCTAGCCCCATAGGACAGACAACTTGTTTTGCTTCGTAGGTAGTGGCGGGCAATTCATTGTACTTCGGAAGCATCTTCTTTTGGATTTTTAGTAACTCTCCAAATCCCTTGTCAGATACACCATTCTTTGCCTTCCATTGCAGCAATTCTAGTGTGGTTCCCAACTTTTTCTGCCCTGCATCACAAGTTGGGTACAACAATTTCTTGTGATCTTCTAGCATCCGCTCGAACTTGATCTTCTCCTTTTCACTTTCACATTCTCTTTGTGCATCACGAATGACCTGACAAAGATCATCAGCCGGCTCATCTTCTGTGACTACCTCTTCTTCAGCTTCTCCCATTGCAGTATCATTGAAGCACGCACCATCAGGAATAATATCATTGTCGTCCCATTGTTCTTCTTCATCTTCTTCCATTACAACACCGGTTTCTCCGTGCTTTGTCCAACAAATATAGTTTGGCATGAAACCCGACTTGAACAAGTGTGAATGAAGAGTCCTTGAGCAAGGATATTCCACCGTATTCTTACATATGGCACATGGGCAGCACATGAAACCGTCGCGTTTGTTTGTCTCGGCCGCACGTAATAAAGAATGCACGCCGTCAATGAACTCTTGTGAGCGGCGATCAGCATTATACATCCAATGACGGCTCATCTGCATTACATGACATAAATATCATATTAAAACCTAGATCATAATTAATTATTTATACAACATGCGTGCCACCACAAAAGATACAAATTTATGAAAGCATCGCTACAATGTAGACAATCCCAACTACCACTAAAAGAACTAAAGCTAAAATACATTTCAGGAGCACAAGGATTTCGCGACCAATCTCAACTAAAACAGACAGATCCCCCGATTGTGCAACATCTTTGGGCTTCTTCGACTGGATCACTGCCTCATTAGCCGCCGTATCTGCCTGTTGTGCAAGATATTTTTGCACGAGTTCAACATACTCTTCCTCCCAGTAGAAGCCTGAACATCGTCCACTGCCATCCCACTGAAATTAAAACAAAAAACTAGAACTTTAATCACAACCATCATGAAAATAGGTATAAACTAACCATAATCATTAAATACGATAAAATAACTCACATTGCGATCCGGACACTTGTAGAAGATACGATCCTTGTTGGGACCCTCCTTCTTCACTCGGTACTCCATCACAATCTTCATCTCATCACGACACTTGCCGCATGGAATGAGAGGAAGGCCCGGCCTAAGTCGCTTTGGAAACCCATGAGAGGCCGAGGACCCGGAAGCAGTTGCCATCTACTCTCTATACTCATTTTTTAATACACTATAAATTTCTTCTTTTATAAACAAATAAAATTAACAAACTATAAAATTATCTAGATCTCTAAACAATGATATTTTTAATGGTCATTGTGTTCTCGTCTTTTACTGCGGCAGGTAAGTAATTCATATGATATTTCCGCAAATTAACAGAAGAATGGGAATGTACACACATAACAGACTACTACGACGATATCGGGACGTGTGAATAAATAACCATCCGTACTAGTTGACCTTGCTTACGTGATCATCTCGGCGAGCATTTCTCCACCGGACAGCACCGTACTTGGTCAAGGAAGAGCTCCGATTCTATGAGGAAGGGAACACGGTCTCCCACGACCGTTGTCGCTCTCCCTCGTAGAATCAAAGCTCCTCCTTGATGTCCGTTACCGCTCGACAGAGAACATGCTTGCCGAGCTGAACACGGTCCGCAAGTTCAACTAGTACGGATTTTCTATAATTTTCTAACTATTTTCTAAGTTTTTATTTATATATACTACGTTTAGGTACGGTGATTGACAGACTACTACGACGATATCGGGACATGTGAATAAATAACCATCCGTACTAGTTGACCTTGCTTACGTGATCAGCTCGGCGAGGATTTCTCCACCGGACGGCACCGTACTTGGTCAAGGAAGAGCTCCGATTCTACGAGGAAGGGAACACGGTCTTCCACGACCGTTATCGCTCTCCCTCGTAGAATCAAAGCTCCTCCTTGACGTCCGTTACCGCTCGGCAGAGAACATCCTCGCCGACCTGAACACGGTCCGCAAGTTCAACTAGTAAGGATTTGCTATAATTTTCTAACTATTTTCTAACTTTATATTTATATATACTTTAACCTTCTTTCATGTAAATATGCAAGCTTAAAGTGATTTTGAGCTCAAATTGCTTACAAATGAAAAAAAAACCACAATAAAGAACCATAAATATATATAGTGAATAAAATGGCATAAGAAAATGGTAAAAAATGAGAGTATGAGATTGGTAACCTTTACAACTGAAGAATCGACGGAGGAATCGAAGAATGGATGGAGGAACAATGGAGGGAGGGAGGAAGCAAGAACACTACTGCAGTGAGCTTCAAAATGTGCTGAGCTCGGGCTCGGGGAGGAAGGAGGAGACGGCCGATTTATAAAGGGAGAACATTTAGTCCCGGTTGATAGATCCAATCGGGACTAAAGGTAACTTTCCAACCCCGGGCGCAGTCACGACCCGGGAGTAGACCTTTACTCCCGGTTGGAGCCACAAACCGGGAGTAAAAGTATACCTTTAGTCCCGGTTGGTGGCTCCAACCGGGACTAAAGGTCCCTGCCACCTCTGTCTGGCGCAGTAGCCGTTGGGCAGGGACCTTTAGTCCCGGTTGGAGCCACCAACCGGGACTAAAGGTATTTCTAGTCCCGGGGGCAAAAAATTCCGGGACTAGAGCCCATTTTGGCCGAGGATCAAAGGTCTGTTCTCTACTAGTGTTTATATTGATTACTTAGATTCATATGCATAATGTTGGTGTAGAGGCAGGATCAGAAGATACCATAAATAATGTTGTACATGCTTCCTTTTGGCAGGTATTCTTCGACGAGAAAAATATGAGTTTCAAAACACTCTTGCCGCCCCCATATCAGTTCGTGGCCATATCCCAGAACTCTTATTATATAGGTGTTATTCCCAGAAGGCTCCACATCCTTGCTCTGGAGCTTTGATGCAATACGAAGTTGAGCACTCAATCGTCCCAAAAGAAATGGAGGTGGATCTTGAAATTGCTTTATGCAACCATGAGTCCATCATGCAGTACACCCTGAAATTTATAAAATCAAGATAAGTATAATTTTCATTAGGAAAATAAAGCTATAAAAGAAACCATGTGTCCATTAAATTAGGTTGGTAGCTTCTATATACAATATGGAAAATAATTTTTGCGTAAGAAAGTAGAAATGTGATAGGTTGCATTTTATGTCCCACGAGTGGCCGAACTGATGCAAATGAAGACATACTTTAAATTGTGTCTTCACAAGAGATTATGCAAATAAAGGTGTAGGTTTTTAATATATTGCTTATTAAATGTTCGATTGACGACGTTATCTGTTTTTTCATTGTGTTTTCAGTTTGTAAAATTTTTCTCGTAGAAAATAGCATGCCAAGCATATATATATATGCAGTACCTTGTAGAAAATACCAAAGTCACTTGATCCAATCTTATTTTTCTCTGAAAAATTATGTGTAGCATCCTTCAACTCAGATAAACTGAACTTTGTTAAACCTGTTACATAAGTAACATATACAACCAACGTTGTTTAATTTAGATTTTGTAAGTGTGCAAGTTTGTTCGAACCAAGAATTCTTTGTAGGATAGTAAGAACACAATTTGAAAGAGAGCTAACTACCAAGTGATAAACATTGATAATAATACTCCCAGTCTCCCATTTTTATGTACATTCTATATATTTCCTTTTCAAGATTTCAACATATGGCATTGACAACAACTAGCTTTTTATTAACATGTGCTGCTCCCTCTGTTCCTATTATGTTTGTTAGTGACAAACAAAAAGGTACAAAGGGAGTAATATATTTAACTATGTTTTTATGAAAGCTTATGTAAACAAGAGTTCTACTATTATAATATGGATAGAGCCAATATTGGTATTGTTTAAAGAAAACTATTATAATATGGATAGAGCCAATATTGGTATTGTTTAAAGAAATCAACATATATTTGATCAAACATAAAGATGCTTTCTATGATGAAACTAACTTCCTTATTACCTAACCACTGATGCATGAATGGGAGTTGCCAAAAATACACACAAAAGAAATTGCAACCATACCTGGTAACAAAGGAGGTCCCTCAGTTTCTCCTGGCTTATTTTTTCTTTCATCATATATGCCGCTGCAGTTCAGTAACGACAAGGACACTTTTTATATGAGTAAAATAATTAAAAAATTATCCTACTGCACTCAAATACACTAACAATGTACATATGGAAATGTTTTATGGCAATATGAAAGTAGAAGTGCTCCAATAAATATACCAGATAACTAACCTTGCATCTTCTGCTGAAGCCATGGATGCAGAACTAGTAACAGGCAACGGAACCTCTATAGGACTCTACAATAAAAATAGTAAATTATGAAAAAAATACAAAAGTTGTCAACCTAATCACAGCATTTCATGTTTAGGATGTTTTATCATGACCTATATATCATTGAGTATATCATCATATGGCTCCGGAATATCATTGTATATATCTTGGGCAAACAAATTAATAATCAGGTTGGCTTGCTACACTTAAGTAGTAACTCAAAAAAATCATTAGGTTTCCAAGAAATATATGGATTATTGTCAAATGTTACTTTTATGTAATTTATAGAGCCATGCACACAAAAGCAGTTTATCATATGTCTGCTTACTAATTATTATGATATTCCTCTACTATGCGGTACTACATTAGAAGTTATGGAAACAGGTATTATATTGAACGTTACCTATTTTGTTTTATTATTGAAATGGAACTTTAGAGTCCATTGTGCAATTGCTAAAATAAAATACTCTTTTCATCTTTCTATGATTTTCTTTGAACTCAGCAGAAGTTTTCAATGAGGCACGAGTAGGTGTTATGATATTTTTTTTATTCTGTGGACACTTGCCTAAGTAATCCTGCCTAAATAATCCTGCCCATGTAGAATTATTTATACAAACGATGTGTTGTGTCATTCTAGTAGTCTTTCCCCACAACTAGTGTGTTTGTATCTGTGTGTGTGGGTGGGGTGGGGGGGGGGGGGGGGGGGGGGGTTGTAGAGAACCAGAAGATTATCTTGTTGACATTCTTGTTGTATTACAAAAAACAGGAGGGTGCCATGTCATGTACATATTGATAATATTAATGAATTTAAATAAAAAGAGATAACATTAAAAAAACGACATCAAGCAAGAAAAATCTAGCCGATCACTAATTTGAAGAAAATGAGTCTTCTTTGCCTGGTGCAAAAGGAAGGGAGCCTTTCTTAATTTGTTATGAACAGTGGCTAAAGTCCGAGTAACATTGCTATTCTACTTGCATTCTTATTCTTATCCTTGCTATAAAGATGCGCAAATCTTTTGCGTATTTGAGAACAAAATACATACATTTTGGACGACAGATGAATTACATCATGTATATTGAGAAGGAAAAGTGTAAGTAACTAAGAAATCGTACCTGTAAGGGGGAATCATGAGGTACAAGTGGAGCGTCTGTACTTGTGTTGTGAGGACTAGAAGGAACTGGCGACAGTGGTGGTAGTTGCGGTCGTGTGGGTGGAGGATGGGGCTGGTGCTTAGACACAGGAGAAGTTACATACGTAGGAACAGAAAGTGATGGTGGTGGTGGTGATGGAGGAGGTGTAGTTGCTGGTGGTATGTTTGTAGGTATACGAGGAGACGGTGGCAGCAGCGGAGGTTGTTTCGCCGGATGATGAGATAGGTGTTTGGACTCAATAGGAGCTACATTTGTGTGAGGATGGGAGTCTGGTAGTGGTGATATATGTATAGGAGGAGGCTCCAGATTATTAGGTACATCATCTGCAATAACAGGAGCATAAGAAGGAGGTTCTTGTGTGGGAAGACAAGGAAGGAGACCATTACCAGCAACAGCATCAGGTGAACGAGAATGTTCGGTGCTAAGCGGAAGATCTTCAGCAACAGCAGGAGGATGGGATCGCAGATGTCTGGAGAGGGGACGAGTTTGATATGTACGAACGAAAAACACATTTGAATTCAAGGAACTTTGCTGGCCTTTTGGTGCCACAAAGACTGCCGCCGCGGCATGGCTAGCAAAGATGGCCAGCATCATGCCCTGTGATATGTCATTCTTTACCTGGCTCAGCTTCTTGGACATCTTCCCGGCCTTGCAGCAGTCACACAGGATGTTCTTCTTCTGGCAGGCGGTTACTGCATCGTTGGCGCGGCTGACGGCATCCCCAAGGTCCTCCAGAGGGCCGCCCACCACCCGGTGCTTCATCATCTCCGACTCCTTCAGCAGGGACAGCAGATCACTGACTCTGCAGTCTGCACACAAGCTTCCGTATGCCAAGGCATTCCTCCTTGTTCTCCTTAACTGTCTCTACGGCATCTTTGATTATGATGGCGATTTCGATGATCTTCTGCACAATAGCCACTGGATCGGCCATGCAATCTATCTCCGTCCTCGTTTAGAAATTAATGCAATCTAGCAGGCACAAGGGGATTTAGCAGGCAATGTAACCAATTGAGCAGCAACAGCCGAAGCAATTAAACATGTAATTTAAGCATGCACTAACCTTGTTGGCTCTTTTTCTTTCTACCGGATCACCTGTCACTCACACCAAGCGAGGTTGCGCTCTTCTGTTCCATGGGCACCAATGCAAGCTAGCAGCCTACCTGGTGCAACGAAGAATACATGCATGTATACAGCAACTTGTGTATCTGGGAAGGAATCCATGGATGGCCCAATGCATGCAAAAGACAAAAGGGCTAAAGTCAGGCCTTGTGCCAAGAATACGGTACGAAAGGATTGAGTGACAACAAAGAAATGCATACTCGTATGGAATCTTAAGGTTGAGTGAGGGATTACACTAACTAATGATTCTTCTCAGGTACTTTAATGAAAGGGAAGGTACTACTATTAGTATAAACCTTGAAGTACCGGAGATAAGAGCCTTTCGGCTAGCTTAGATATTGTTGATGGACCACCTGTCCACCTTTCTGCTCCTTGATATTTGTTCATCAGAGGATCAGAGAGAACGAAGATGCTTTAAGTGTGTCAGGTATTTGTTCACCTATTTTATTTGCAACCTCACTTATTAATAACTACAGAAGAATGCAACAAAAGCTCACAGGGTGACAAAGTGGTAACGGGCCAAGGACATAGGGTCAAACCTCATCAGGACATACCGTACCAGAAGCAGAGGGCAGCAAGTAGTAACGACAGCAAACAGCAAAGGACACTGTTCACCACGCGTCCACGCTGGAGATAGCACATTACCACTTACTATGTGTTAAGACAAAACTCTAGTACTTTTATACTATATATCTTTTACTCAATATTCCCTTTTACATTTTATTAAAACATAGATTTTACATCTTGGACTCCACTCTTACTAACTGCACTAGAATCAACAGTTGCTTTATATTGCACCACGGCACTCAATTTCTTCACTTCTCTATATCAAAGAGTTATTTATAGTTTTTTACATGTGAAGTTCTTAGAATTAAACTACTAGTATTGATATGTCATAAGATTCATTAGAATGTATAAAATTATCCAAATTAACAACATACAAAAATTACTTTTATAAAGTTTAAATAAAACTAAACGTGAATTCATAGTCATAGGTAGGCTGTTCATTAAGGGCAATCGATGAACTGGTAAATTATACGTTTATCGCTAATGTATGTACATGGTGACACATAACATTTATGTTCATTACTTTGAATTTAATAGTGGAGGGCCCTAGTAATTAAGAAATATATAAAGTTTACTTTATGGTTATTTAGTTCTTTTAGTCAATAGCAGCACATTGATAATTTAGACATTCATTTGAGACATATTTTAGTTTGTGTTTTATATAACAACAGATGTGTGCAATTTAGATGCAAATTAATGGGTTACAATAAATTGTCAAACTTGGGTGTTGTGGCGGCAGCTGTGGCTCGCTAGCCATAACGAGTACGGCAGCGTGGTAATGTGCTATCACGCGTGCGATGCCTTGTGCCGTGTTTGCAAGTGTGAGGTGGTGGGGTGTGTTGGTGTGTCAAAGTGCGGCCGTGATTGGTGCTGGTGTGCCGACGGTGATGGGCGGCAATGGCATGGCAATATGGCTCGGCTGTGGGCCTAACACGGCAGCAGGGCAACATAGAGGGTGATAGAGCTAGAAGTGGCAGGGAATTTAGGGGAATGGGTCTTGGATTCACCAGCTTCATCGATCGGCCAGGGATGCTCTAGGGATGGAGAATTGAGGCACGGTGGCAATGGTGGTGGCAGAGGTCCCGGATTAGGTAAAGAAGAAAATGGGCGGGTAGAGGAGAGGAGGAGGAGATGGTGTGATCGTGGCCTTGCCTAAGCTTGTGGATGTGTTGTGATGCCAGAGGAGTTACTAGGGAAGCCTATCTATAGGCCGGCCATCATGGTGTTCGGGTAAACGAATATTTTTTGCCCGCCTCGATCTTTTCCGACAACACATGCTTGGTCTTCCAGGTGCGTGAACGTGAGCTGAATGCGTCGGCTTGTATGCGAGGCTCAAATGAGGGTAGGAACATGCGGAGTGTATAAAGCTCAAGGATGGCACCAATGAGATCTCAGGCAGAGCTGGATATTGCTTGCGCTGTGCGCTCAGAGGAAGAAGGAGAGCAGGGGGGTAACATGACATGTCTATGGGGACAGCTGGTGCATACTCATGCTCTCCCTTCTCCAATGCAGAGGTCCAGTGGTGTGTCCCGACAAGCATTTGGTGATGCAAGGAAGAATATAGGGGAGGGTCAAGAGACACACTAATGGCTGGCGCCGGGTCGTCATTGAGAAGGAGGGAGGGAGACGGGCTGCTCCAAGCCTCCAACTGGGCAGTGCAGGGTATGCCGGCTCACGCGGTAGGAAGTGAGGGTTGAAGGAGTGGGCCGGTGTGCCACGTGCCAAAGAAGAATACAGGGGAGATTGAGCCGAAGGGGTTTTCTCATTTAAAGAGACTTTTGTCCCATTGCAACGAAGGGATTTGGAAGTTAATTTGATTTGAAAACAAGTGAGGGCTTCAAGGGAGAGTACCACCATATGTTCAACAAACAAAAAAAATAAAAGCAAACATCTCACATATGCGGGTTGATTTTATCATGTGGATCCTATTCTCAGCAAAAATATAGTGGATTCACATCAAGTTCATTTGTGTTAGGGCAAGCTACCGTACTTCCTTTACTATTGCGGGGTGCCTTCAACGTGCTACCCTGCCCTAACCTCGTCCAAAGCCCGTACCATGAACCGTCTCTCAGAAGAGCCGTTGCCGAACCCCTCGGCGGACCTAGTGAGGGTAACTTTGATCTCATGTTTTTGCAGGATGAGCACCACTCAACGAGCCCCTCAGGCGTAAGGCAGACCTCATCATATGCAGCCATGACGCCGTCGGGAGGGGGAACTAAAGACGGTGGTCCCCGAAGATAGATTTCCCTGCGTCGTCTGAGGAGTGGTTGGGGGAAGGAGCGTAGAATGTGCATAGTGCCCCTATTTTCCTATACCATGGCGCCCTGCTTGGCAGAGGTGGCTTGTAATTTTGCCATGCCCCTAGGTGTGGCCTATAAATTCCCGGTGGGCTGCATAGTGACAGATGATAAATTGTTGGCCATTTACTCCTAAATTTATTCCAACGTCTCCTTGTTCCGTTTAGTTCAACCTTAGCTTTCCTCTTCATGTGGGCAACCCTTGGCCTCCTCCGTGCTAGTCCCCAGCGAGAGTAGGATGACAGATGAAGCCTAACAGTTGAACTCACTATGGCGCAGCCCTTGCTACATCTAGATGCCCAAGGGGACTTACCCAAAGATCCTTCTCCAAGCGTCGTCGCTGAAGTTGGTGGTGTTGGGCGAAGGACACCATGCAGGTGATGACACTCAAAGATGTTCACTAGATCTGAAAACATCAAGGATGAAGAACATGTTATTTAAACCAAGAAGACACCAACCATATGCATGTTTTTATATATAGCCAAGACTTGAAGACGAAGGAGGGGTCAACCGAACTGTCAAGATCCGTGACCCAAGGGTTATGAGTGTAACAGACGGAGTGGGGATGATAAGGCGCATCAGATTCGCTAGCTTGCAGATCCTTATCTTTAACAGGACTTAATGATACTCAATACCCGAAAGACCAAAGACTGCATCGGCATGTAGGCACCTAAAGGACAAAGCCTTCGATTGGTTAATCATTCAAGTCCTTTGCGGGCTACTGGTCATATGGACCTGGAGCACCTCACTGCCCACGTAAGAGCCTGCTATAACCAGGGTAGGCCAAGGATGGCGAAGATGAGGCCCAACCAAGACCGGGTACATCATCAGACTTGGCGGAAAAGCAACCAGGGATGTATAGAGCTTGGTGACCGAAGCACATAAGGAATCACTGATTGTGTACTTCCAACCAAGTGAGCTATGTTTGCATGTAGGAGTTCACAGTAATTCTAGTTCCTTCAATTTTTTTATATATACAACCCTTACATGAAAATATATACGAGTAGAAAACCAAAGAGTGTTTATATATAATAATAAACAAGGTCAAACTCACTGGTTTTTTTTGGAGTAGTGTCTAAGCAGGGTTTTCATTACGGTAATGCTGGGAAGCGGGCATTTGTCCACCCAGACATGCTGTTGGTGGGCTGCGATGTCAGCCCAACTACCCTCTCCTATCGGCATGGGAGTTTCTAAAAAATAATCTTCTCTCCACTCGCTCCTATCCGTTCCTGGGGCAATGACCACCACGAGGACCATGCGTGAGGCACCCGCTGCGACCACACTCAGAGTCGCGGCACTCGGCTACCGGCCCTGCCAGGCGTAGTCCGCAGCTACCCTCTCCTCATCATGCGGCCGCTGCCTCCCCGCCGCCACTGCAGAGCCGTTGCCTCCGGTGAACTCGACACACCAATGAGTCTCTATTCTCTCAAGCAGCAAGGAGATGTTACGCTGAAACCGCATATTGCAAGCATGCATATATTTCAGAGATATGTTGCAATTGTTTCATACCAATGGCGGATCCAGACTAAAAATTCACCTATGGAGAACTTTCTACTGCTAATTCAAGTGATGATAATCATCTAGAAAACAAGCGTTAGTAATGCACACACGCATGCAGTGGGTTTTTACGGCAAAAGACTGTGGGGGGAGGTCCCCACAGTGGGTTTTTAATATTAATTATAAGAAAAGAACGTACTTACGTACAAAGACTTAACTAAAGGCGTCTAGCCAAACACAGAAGGATGTCCTCAAGTCATCCTTAAAACGAACAGATAGCAGGCAATATTGGTTTTTAAAATTAGCTGGCCAGACATTCGGACTTGGTTGTCGCCTCTAAAAAACTTTGTCATTACGCATCTTCCACAATTCCCACGCCGCTATTAACACAACTTCTGTGAAGAAGGGCAGGTTGTGTGTCAAGCTTCCATCCACTAGCCTATCCATGAGCTGTAACGATCCATCCCAGACAAAGTTGAGGATCCCCCAACATTCTGCAACGGACAAGCAAAGAACAAATGCTCGATGGTTTCCTCTTCCCCATCATTGCACATGACACAAAAGATTTTGTCTTGGATGTGCAAATGTCTTCTCCTCGACATCGATTTGGTGTTCAGCTGGTCAACTAGAATTAGCCATGCAAAAAATTTGATGCGCGGGGTGCATTTTGATTTCCAGACCGCTTTGAAGATTGGATGTGCTTCCACAGCGCTGAAAACATGGGAGTAGAAGTGTCTCGAAGTGTACTTGTTACCCCAGGTTGGCACCCACCGATCAGGAGCAGTATCATCATATGGGATTAGTTGCAGCTGTGCCTGTAGGTTCTCAAACTCCTGAAATGCTTGCTGCGAGAGCGGGAGGAAAAATAAGCTGTCAAGGTCCTCAGCCTGCATAGCTTCCATTACCGAAATATCACCATTTGTTGCAAAGGAGGCCAGCCTTGGGTACTCTTGGGACAGCACTGACTGAGACCAAGATCCTCCCAGAAACAAACTGAGGAGCCGTTCCCTAGTTCACACTTGGCAATTCTTCTAAAGATGGTATTGAGGCGTAACACATCCTTCCAACAAAAGGAGCCCATTTCCCTTGCAGCATGGGGTACTTTGGTGTCATAATATTTGCTCCAAACCAGCTCTATCCATGGAATATCTTCCTTATTGTAGAACTTGCTTAGCTGTTTTAGAAGAAGAGCATCGTTCTGTAGCCGAAGATTGATCACACCCAAACCTCCCTTATCTTTGGGTTTGATCACGGTTGGCCACGCCACAAGATTTCCACTCTTCTTCTCCGGATCATTGCCTCTCCAAAGGCACTGTTTTCTTGCTCTATCAATGTTGTCGATGACTCCCTTCGGCAACTTAACGGTACACATAGCATATGTGGTGATCGGGGATATTACAGAGTTGACCATTTCCAACCTACCGGAGTAGGAGAGCCAAGTCGAGCACGCAGACAATCTCCTTTCAACTCTGTCCATCATCGGTGTGAAATCCTTAATGCGGGGCTTGGTCGTACCCATGGGTAATCCCAAGTAAGTGAACGGCACGGTGCCTATGTCGCAGCCAAAAGTTTTTGCAAGGTGGGTCATTCTCTCATTGGTGACATTGATGGGGTACATATGGGACTTACTATAGTTAACTTTGAGCCCTGTCGATTCCGCAAAACTGTGCAGCAATGATTTGAGGAAGACCAGCTGCATGGCATCAGCTTGAAGAAGCATAAGTGTATCATCCGCGTACTGAATTATTGGAAAATCATCAGTCGGCTGTGGTATAGGTAGTCTGAGTAGATTCATGGCAAAGGCTCTGTTGACTATAATCTGTAAGAGTTCTGCAGCAAGAACGAATAAGAGGGGAGATAGGGGATCACCCTGTCGAACTCCTCGCTTGTATTTGAAAAACTTGCCGGGTACACCATTGAGCAGCACAGCAGATGAACCAGATGAAAGGATGGCCTGAACCCAGTGCAACCATCGGTCAGGGAAACCCATATGAGCCATAGTATGAATAATTGTTGAGTGCTCCACTGTGTCAAACGCCTTCTCAAAGTCTAGTTTGAGAATTATAATCTCCCTTTGTGAATAATGGCACTGGTGTATATACTCATAACTCGAGGCCAAACAATCTTGTATCGTGCGCGATCGGATAAACCCATATTGGTTCCGATGAACAATTCTCAAAATAACCATATGCAGTCTATCCGCTAGAATTTTGGTGATGACTTTGAGAGTAATATTCATAAGTGATATAGGACGGTAGTCGCTGACAGTCTCGGGGCTATCTTTCTTCGGCACCAAAGTGATGTAAGAGGTGTTGATGCATTCCAGGTTTGCATGACCAGAGAAGAAATCCGAACACAAGGAGTAAAAGTTGCCTTTAACAAACTGCCAACATCTTTTCAGAAAGAAACCATTAAAGCCGTCAGGCCCTGGTGCTTTGTCAATGGGCATGCGTTTTACAACCGAATCAACATCTTCATCGAGGATCGGTGCAGCAAGCATATCTAGATCATTGATTGGAGTGATCAGGTTTGCAAGGTCAAAGAGCATAGTGGGCAAGGACGTGGTGCCCATACGATTTCTGAAAGAGCTCCAAAGGAGGCCTGCTTTACTGTCATGATCATGTATCCAAACACCATGCTCATTCATAATCTGCGAGATGGTATTCCTTCGGTATGATATTGTCGCCATGCCATGAAAAAATTTTGTACACTCATCACCAAACCTGATTCGATTCACTGTATAACACTTTTTCCAGTATAGATTTTTATAATGCAGCCAAGTTTGTAGCTGCCTCTTGACTGCAGCCCTCAGATTCACCTCTGGGTTGAAAAGCCCTCTTCTGTCCTCTAGTGTATCAAGGAAGCAAATAACTCTGTTACAATTACTGATTAGGAGTTTTAGGTTGGAGAGGTGCCTGCTCCAATCCTTCAATCTGGCTCTCAGTGCTTTGAACTTTGCCGAGATATTTCTGGCACTATCAGTCATCACAGGTACAGAATTCCAGCAATCGAATACTGTGTCCAAGAAGTCATCTTGTTCTGGCCAGAAGTTTTCAAAACGAAATAGGCTTGCCCTGGGTATTTTTGTACTGATCGCCACCTTGCATGGTATATGATCGGACGTGATCTTGCTAGGGGAAGGACCTCAGTGTTGGGAAAGTTTAGTGTCCAGTTGGCGGACGTGAAGAACCAATCAAGCTGCTCCAGTAATGGGTCGGACTGCATGTTACTCCAAGTGAAGGCACGCCCCTTCAACGGTAATTCAACTAACCCCAAATGACCAATTGCTTCATTAAAGATGAGAGTGTCAGCGAGATTACCACCTGGCCTGTTGCGATTACTTAATGATCTATAGAAATCGAAGTAGCCTAGGAAGATCCAGTTTTCTGTATCATTGATATCATGGTCTCGAAACCAGTTGACAAACTCTGAGCGTGCAGGTTCATCACACGGCCCATAAACTGTTGTTAGCTTCCAAGTTTGAGTGTCATGTACTGAACTGAAGTTTACTGTGATGCCAAAGCTTCTCTTGTCCACAATGAGACCCAAAAAGACAGCACTATTCCAGAGGACCAGAATCCCTCCAGACGCACCTACTGAGGGGATGAAATCAAACTTGTCGAAACGACGTGGAGCAAACTTTGTGATGAAACAAGTATCAAAATTTTCTTTCTTTGTTTCCTGAAGGCAGATAACTGAGCTAGTGCTTTCTTCAATCTTGTCGCGTACAGCATCCCATTTCTCTAATGCATTGATGCCGCCTATGTTCCAACATAAGATGTTCCAATTGCGAGTATTCATTGGAAAACAAGATAAAATATAGGAACGGGACCTGTTATGACTAGCATAAGCAGGTGTGGAAACCGAGCAGTGTAAACAGGATAAAAGAAAGCCCCATAAGCAGGATAACAAAAGTAACTGAGGTATTTGGATAAACCCACGATGGTCTGAGATGGATTAACGTTCTGAAGGAAACAAAAGCTTAAGACGTTGGACATCCCAGCTGAATCATCCAAGTCTCTGTCTTCCTCCATGTCACCTCGGGTTTCATCAGGTTGATTCGTCATGGACAACCGGTTTGGAGGTGGGCGCCTGCATGAGCGCGTCTTCGGATAACTCCGCAGGAGCTACTCCACAATCTATGCCCCAGCCCTGAAGGATTGCTATCGGGAGAGGGCCTGCTTCTCTAGTGGACTCATCAGTCAGGACTACACCACAAATCTTCCGCTTCTTCGATGGGTTCTTCGCTAGTCTCACCTCGTGGAATCCATTTGTGGCATGGTTAACTCTCAGACTGCGCCTGACAGAGCTTTCCACTAATGGGGTAACAGAGCTGCTAGAAGAGGCCGGGAGGGACATGCCTGTACTCTTGCCTCCCCGTTGCTTTTCCTGAATCGCTTCTCTTGGCGGGCTGGGCTGTATCTGTCCCATTTGAAATTCAAAATCCTCTGGACCGGAAGTTGTTGGGCTTTGCTGACATTCAACATCTCCTAACAGAATGACAGGAGCAGTCAACTCTGCGATTCTTGCTTGGCGACGGCTTTCCACTATCAGTGGCCAGAGCTGAAGGGCAATGACATCTAAAACAGGTTTCCATTGGACAATCTCCAAGCCTGAGCTTGCTGGTGCTGTGTTGGAGGTTGGCTGTAGGGTAGCAGACTGAATAATATTCTGATTGTTGTTATGCTTGCCTTGTGAGGAAATAAATTCAAATGACAGGACACGACCCAGGGAGGCATTGGGCCCACTTTGGTAGCCTTCTGTATCAGCAATGATGGGGTACTGAATGTTTGCAGCTTGCTCTCTGCTGTGAAGATGATCAGCATGTACCTTGAGCGTCACAGAATTCACAGCCTGCTTCCACGGGACAAGATCCAGACCATTAGGCACAAACACATCCTCTAACAGGTTCAAGAGGAAGTTTCCCCGCATGGTGAAGCCATGAGGTAAACCATTGCTGCTGTAGAACAGTTGAGCAGCGCAAAGCTTGTTTCCTGCTAAAAACTTGAAAGCCTCTACATCAAGAGGCGTGGTAGGATCACTTGAGGACGAGCTATCATCATCAGATAGTTCTGACGGTTCGTCCCAGACGAGATCGTCGGGAACAGCGGTGAAGGGGTTATGTTCCGGAGTACGTGGCGGCGGTCGAGGATATGTTTGGGGTTCAGGGTGCAACTGTTGTTTGATGGTATGAGGTGAAGAGTCCGGCACCCCAGCGACTTCGGCGCTAGGATCAAGGGTGTTTTGGCTATCGAGGATAATCTCAGGGATTTGCTTCGGCATCCACACTAACCTTGGTCGGGCCATAGTAAGACATTTCCTTTTAACATGCCCGTAAATGTGGCGGGCTAAGCATCTGATTTTGTTTCTGCAATCTGAGCGCAAATGTCCAACAGCCAAGCAACGGCTGCACTCCAGAAAAGAGTTAGAATTCGAACGGAGCTTGGAAGCCTCAGAAGATTTCGCCGTGCACGTGGCATCACTGAAACCGTCAGAACCACGAAGAACACGGCGCTCTAGATGGAAATCAAACTTATCACCGATGAAGACGCAGGGCACCAAACGAGCACTGGATGAGGGAATGTCGCAAGAGAAAGATCCGAATCGAATTTTCCTAGGGGAGTTCCGAGGAGGACACCCTCCTGGGGGTTTGGCCAGAATCTTGGGAGGGCTCTGAATCAAGACTTTGGCGAAAGAGACATGTTTGTTGCTAGCAATTTTCAAAGATCTCTTTGTGCTCTTGGAGAGCACTCTAGACCATTCTCTTTCCTGCTCTTCTTCCCAGAGGCGCTTCTCTTTTTCCCAATTGGGAGTACCATTACTCCAGAGATGGAAATAGATGTCGAATTGAGAAGTAGTTCACCATCCCCCTCCCTCAGCTGATGGCTCCTTCTTCCTCTTGGCTACTTTCCGTCGCTTCTTGTTTCGTTGGCTCTCCAATCTTGTTTGGGTGGTCGTGCCTCTGGTTTTCATGTGCAATTCCTAAGCACCAATCATTTTCGCTTCTCTGTCTCCTGTAAACAAGTTGGTTTTCATGTTTATATTGAAAATTTATTGATTTGAGACATCAGGACTCCTGAAGATTGAATTGTTGTATCGGTAATAAAAAAAACATAGCAGTTCACCTTTCGAGTCCCCTGGGCCTCGTTACTTGGCCCATTAGCCTAGGGCGTCCAACCGTTGGCTCGGCAACAGAAAGCAGCATCGTCTTCCTCGCAAAAGCAGGAATCCATGGGAGCTCACACAAGGCATAGGTAGTCTAGTCGAAAAAAGATGGGAGAAGAGGGTAGTCTCGCCAGTGGGGAGGTCTAGCGGCCGCCAGAGCACGCCATACTGGTGGATCCGCCTTTGTTTCATACGTATGTTGCAAAAGTAGATCGAGATGTGTTGATATGTTACAATGGCTGTATACTTACGTTGTAAGCGTTTGTTCCCAATGTTTTATCTGTTTTTAGACGTATGTTGCAAGTGTTTATTTGGATGTTGCATATGTTTCACACATATGTTGCTAGCGCTTTATCTGGATGTTGCATATGTTTGCAATGTTTTTCAAGTGTTTTTCCAAGTGTTTCAGACGCATGGTTCATGTGCTTCATCTGTCTTCTTTTGTATGTTGTAAGTGTTGCATCTGAATATTTTAAAAGTAGATCGGGTGTTAAATATGGAATACGCGTGGGAAGCAGGAGAGGGCACGAGCGGTCCCCGTATGGGCGATGTCCGGGTGGTGTGGGCCCCGCGTGGGCGCGAAACGCAGGGGCGGGTGGGCGAAGTCCGAGCAATGTGGGTCCCTGCGTGGACACACGAAACAGGGACGCGAAAACATACTGCAGCCGCGGGCATCACTACAGCAAAAAGCATTTACAACAACGCCTTCTTTTTTTTTAGGGGCGGTTCAATTTAAAACCGCCCCTACAAATGGCTCAATTTAAAACGTCCAGGCGCTAGTTGTGCTGTTTTAATTAAGAACAGGAAGATACAACAAAAGGTTCTAGTAAGCCTAGACTTAATTAGGCATTAACCGGATCAAATAAGCGGCTGACAGGGTGCACTAGTAGGCCTGTGTTTTTCTTTCCAATCAGTCCTGGAGCCTCCCCAACGTCGACATCCTTAGGCTCCACTCCGCTCGGTAGCTTCCAATCAAATTGGTACAGAAGGCTGGCCAGTGCAAGCTCCATGTTGGCCACTCCAAGGTTTGTTCCCGGGCACATTCGGCGGCCAGACCCGAACGGGAGAAACTCATAGTTTGTCCCTTTGTAGTCTAGGCTGGTGTTCTCGAACCGCTCTGGCTTGAATTCCTCAGCATCTTCCCAGTACTTGGCATCCCTACAAATGGCCCAAACGTTGATGAACACGCATGTGCCCTTAGGAATGTCGTAGCCCATGACCTGGCATGTCTCACGGCATTTGCGTGGGACAAGGAGCGGCACCGGGCAGTGCAGCCTGAGAGCTTCCTTCACCACAAACGTGAGGTAGCTAAGGTTTGCCCTGGCAAAATCGTCCTCGGTGATGGTGGTCTTCCCCTTGAAGGCCTCCCGGACCTCGGCCTGGGCTCTGGCCATCGTAGCCGGGTACCGGATTAGCTCTGTCATGCACCAGGTCAGCGTGGTTGATGAGGTGTCGCTGCCCGCGGCAAACAAGTCCTAGGACAGCAAATGGAACAGCGATCGATCATACATATATGCACCGGCGGCACTGGATGGAAGAGAAGCAAGGCGCAGTGATGGCAAATTGGAAACGCGACATACAAACATGAGTGCCATGATGATGTCGTCGGTGAGCTCGATGGGCAAGCTGGCCTCTTTCTGCAGCCTCAGCAGGACCGAGATCTAGTTCTCGTTTGAAGCCTTGTCACCCCGGTGCATGGCTTCCTTTGTCTCGCGGATGATCTGCCCAACGATGCGCGTCATCCGGTCGCGGCACGCCATCGCCCTGCGTGGGGCCGTGCTTAGATTCTGCAACAGCCTAGATGACGGGAAGATGTTAGCTGCGCTTAGTTCTGCGGCCATTCGGATCGAAGTGCCCAAGGCATCCAGGTACTCGTCCTGATACTTGCACCGACTGCCGATGGATTCCCTGACGATGGTGTCATTGACGAAGCTAGAGATCATCTTGGACAGGTCGACGGCGGTGCCAACAGCGGCGGACGTGGCAAGGCTCTGCATGAACCGCGCCACCTCCTCTTCGCGGATGCGCTGGAAGGACTGCACGCGGGCGGCACTCAGCAGCTCTAGCACGCAGAGCTTGCGGAGCTGGCGCCAGTGCTCGCCGTAGGCCCCGAACACCAGGTCCATGCCGTTGAAGGCGAATATGCCGATGCCCGATGGTGCTGTTCATGTGACGGTCAGCGAACGTGATGTCGTGCGTCTTGGTGATCGCCTGCGCAGCCTCCGGCGACGACACCACCACCGTGGGCACCTCGCCCAGCCAGAGCATCATGAGCGGCCCCTGCTTGTGCTCGAGCTCGCGCATTGCCCGGTACGGCAATGGGTTGCTGACGAGGTGGTGCATGCTGCCTATCAACGGCAGCGTCCATGGCCCTGGGGGCAGCTTAAGCTTTGGCTTGGTGACGAGCACACCCTTGATGAGTTTGGAGAGGATGACGAGCACCACCACCACTCCCATGGCGAGGACCACCTTCTCCATTGTGGCTATACCTACTTAACTGCGTGTGCTCGATCTTTCTGTTTATGTCCGTTGGACATGATTGTGGCGACCGTGGCTAAATTTATAGATATAGACTAGGAGCAGTGGCGGAAGGATGAAATGCAACTTCATTTTGAATGTTTATATGTTGTGCTGGCGGTAAGACGGTCCCGGACAAATCATCGTGGCTTGACGTTTGAATAAGTGTCAAAACCCCATAGTTCAAAATTTGTTGGGGCTCATGTGCAACCTAAAAAATATCATAACATAAATATTAAGGGGCCATTTGGATCCTTTTATTTTAGAAGAATTGGAATCTACTTAACGCACTAGGTTATTTAGCTCTTTCCAAAATTTACATATATCTCAAATTCATAGGTGAGAGATGAAAATTTTTTATAGATCACCATGCTATGTTTCTTTTTTTTTAGAGCAGGCCGTTCCCTGTTTTTCATTAAGAGGAAGGAAAATGTCAAAGTTACACAACATCAACAAATTTCAGCTGTTCCGCACCCTCTAGGAAGATGCTAGCGGTCGGGAGCAACTTAGAATGTCAACAAGCTAGAGCAAAGGCCTAATAGCATGAACATATACAAAGGACTATACAGCGACCGTGAGTACAAGGCAAAACTTTGGGACTGCTTGGCCTACTCTTTGTCCGTCACTGGTCCATGACGCAGGCTCCTCCTAGGAATAGCTCCTCCCACTGAGCCACCGATCATACAACCACCATGTAGGGCCTGGAGAAGTCAATCGATACCCGTTCTGAATTTTCTGATTGCACGCATTGCGGGTGCTGCTTTAGAAATCAAAGGTTGCTGACTTCACCATATTGATTCCCTTGAGGATTGTCATCAGACGGTGACATAAACGGGACCACGAGGCAAGCGTGAAGATAAAAAAAAAAAAACTATCTTAAAGTTCGTGTAAGGAAGAAAGATGTGGAGATCATGGGTGCCGTCTCGGATCGATTTTGTCCACTTCAACGCAGCCACATGCAGCATGTTCAGCTCGCTTAGCTCTACCAATTAATTGGACCGTCTACACTACATACGTACTTGTACGACATGGCTCTATTTAGATCCATCCAACTAAAATTTAGCTAGCGGAAGATCCATGATGTCCCCAAGGGCCTCCAAGGCTACTATGGAATAATGTTTTCTTTTGCTTGTACGAATTTTCAGTATTAGTATTATATTTCGTCACTTTCCACTCAGTATGGTGCTTATGTTTATAAATCCAGCTGCATTATATAGGAAAGAAATATTAGTGTTCCAATCAGCCTATGAGAAATTCATAAGCGCCAGCGCTGCAAGTACAGTTTCATGCTCACCAGTTATACTAAACAATGATCAAGGGAATGCACTATTAAAAAGAAGTCTAATCAGTTAAGAAGTTTCAAGTAGTGAACACCATGCGTCATGTTTTGTACATCACAACACATAACCCACACACACCACACTCACACCACAACCACACACGCAAAGAAGAGATTGGGAAGCTCTCGAGCCTCCAGTGCACGGAAACGCGCAGTACCATCGAACGCGTACGCGTGCGTGTACCCTGTTTTTCTGAAAAAAAATTCAGAAAATAGCTGCGACAGCAGGGTTTGAACCCTGGTTGATAGCGTCCCACTAGACTACAGGCCCATTCACAAATGTCGGGAAGGTTGGGGACCTTGGAGATGGATGCCTCAGCGTGTCACATTTAGTGCTCAAGTCTGGCAAGCGTTGGTTTGATGACAACGACATCAAGGGCCTTCACAGGTTGGTGCCATAGTATGTGTGTTATCCTTGCATTGTGTGATTCTGGTGATTGGTGCTGAAGTTTAGTGGCTATTTCAATAGCTATCTTCAAGGAACTGTTTTGCATGCATTGCCTCTAAACAAGCGGGGATAATAGATTGATTATGGAGGGTGTCGAGGTACACTTATATAGGCAAGGGTGACCTAGGGTTTGGCTTATAGAAATAGAACTAATTACCGGCCGAGTCCTCCTGTAGCGGTGGTGCAGTTTGGGTGGGTGGGGAGGGTGGAGGGCAGGCAATGGCTGCGGATCTGAGCCCGGCCGCCGTGGGGGAGGTGCGGGGGGTAAGGGTCGAAGAGGAGTCTAACGGCTCATTCCCATGCTATGTTTCTATTTTGCAAGTTATAGCACACTCTTGGGCTCGCTCCCCCTACGATAGAATACAACACATAAATATCTCTCTCATATGGCCAACAGTAGTATACAAATATATTCCACATACAACTATATTAGCTTAAAAGGAATTGTAGTTGAACACCAATGGCATATATGAGAATTAGGTTTTTTTAGGTAGCAGATAAGGGATTTAGAGTATATTTATGCTAACACGATGTAAGGATCAACCTTTTTTAATTTCCACGTGGTGATGATACGACTTGCAGCTATGCGCCATGGAACGGGAGCACAATATGTTTATACTCCCTCGGTCCAAAATAACAATCGTTTTGAAGTTTAAAATTTGTCCCTTAAAGAATGCCACTGCCTACTCCCACACCTACCAGCATACTACCACTGCCTAGCCAGTCGGGCGCAGCAGCCTTTGCCCCTCTACTGGCACATCCGCTCGGCACCCACCCACTCCAAGGTCCATTCACATTAGCCTTTGTTCATGTAATTTATTGCAAGTATAGGGCCAAGCAGGGGTTATATGTTCATTTCCTTGGTAATCCCCCAACTGCTAGAACGACCGATATTCTGGTACAGAGGAAATATATATGAATAAAATTAAACTGAAAACCAAAGTTTTAGAACAGATACTTCTTGGGCAATACGAACTAAAATATGACAGTTCGAACAATTTCTTTATACCACGAAGTTTTCCCATAGTTTAAGCCATCCGACGTACTCACTCCTACTCCAATCCAATATTATAACGCTGCTGTCCGGTGGAGCATCCTCGTTCGGTGACCGGGCAACGCATTGTTATGTTGCCAACACTGTTGATAATTGTTCTTCAACTGTAGCATCCCAATGACATATTCGTCCGACGACGCGGGCGGACGACACGCAAGGCGGCACGCGAGTCGACAGCATCGATTGCGACGGAGCGAGAGGGACACACAAACCGCTCGGCCTCGCGTCACATCTGTTTGCTTTTTCTGTTTCGAAAAGAGCCAGATCAGGTCTGTGGGAATCTCGCTGGGATCAGAACTGCCCCCGTCTGCAAAGAATAAGATTGGAGTCGATTTGTTTGTTCCTCAACGCGTAATGAACTTCCTCCATCGCACAAATAATACAATTTTAGTATAGTGACACATTTTGGTGTCTTAAGTTTGATCAAGCATAGCAACAAAAGTATTAATATTTATGATATCTACTAAATACCAGACGCGCTAGAAAAATGATAAATAACAAAAAATTCTTACATTAATTAGAAAACATCAATCCATTAAATCAAAGGTCAGGCGATCCATAACCATTAGATCTATTGTATTCTTTATAAAGTAATCCACCTCTGCCATTATTATATATGTAAAATAACCGGCTTCCTTCTCTGCTCGCCGGTGGGTGGCGCCGTGGGCCCCTTGTCCGTGCGGCCTCAGCTCCTCAGAAGCGCATGCTAGCCCTGCTCCTCCTCCCCATCCCTCGACCGTGCTGAAGGCGAGCGCGCTGGCCCCACTTTCCTGCTACCTTCTCCGTTGAAGGCGAGCGCGGATACGTCCTTCTACGCAGCAGAGCCAGCGTCAAGCACCTTGCGGCTAGCGAGCCGGCAGCTGCCGCCACCTCTCGCAGCTGCATCCCATTCCTTGCCGGCCCCCTCTCTCTGGCTCTCTCTTGGCATTTGGTTGGCCACGGTGACGAGATCCTAACATAATGGCATGTTTAGCCTCGGGATCAAGTGTTCCCGACCGTGAGGACCCCGACCGATCCTTCCAGGATTGCCTGGGAGCTCGGGGGCTACGTACCTCGGGTGCTTTCGCACGCACCTTCCGGCCAAGGACTGGGCCGAGCCCGAGCATGCCCTCCGCCTCTGCTCGGGTCTCAGGGGCTCGCCTGAGCCTGAAGCTCCCCGACCGATGGGAGCCTGAACCCGATCCTTGGCCGCTCTCGGCCTTCAGTGCCAGCCCAGGCCGTGGATGGAGAAAGGCACCCCGAGCAGCCATCGCCTTCAGCACCGCCTCTGCTCGGTTAGTTAGTTAGTTAATTAATATACATAGGTGTGTCATGCTTGATTCAGGCCCATATGTGGATGCCGACTTGTATAGTAATGAAATGGTGTTCCTCATGGGGACAAAGAGCGTGGGATTTATTTCTTCTTACCCTCTTGAATAACCTATGATTCATATGGTGCAATCATCATCGATCATCATCAGGGATGAAAACGGATCGGATACAGACGGATATCACCGATATTACATTTGTTTTCATATTTCTATCCGGATTCAGATTCGAATACGGATAGTGCCAACTATGTCGGATAGGATACGATTGGATATCGACATCATAAATATGCGATTTGAGTATTCGGATACGGATACGGTATCGGATGTTGGATATCCGGACTCGGATACGGACAGATCTCAACCCCTCTAAACGGATTCGGTTTCGAATACGGTCGGAAAATATCCGTACCATTTTCATCCCTAATCATCATACTACTGAAGCATGTGAACCATTACTGTCTCACATAGTGACATCACACTTGTTATCGTTGGGGTAACATCATACAGTGAATGAGGTACTACACTGACCACAAGTCACACATATAAAATTGCCCACAGTTCAGGATATAATGGTAAACTATATACCCCAGCAACAAACTAACACATTGTGTTTTGTCCTCAAGTACATAAACATACATGTGGCAGTCTACATTATTGCCTCCGTTGCACCCAGGTTGTCACCGCTCTAATTTCCACCACCAGTCCCTTGGCTTCTAGTTGCACCCCGCAAATTAACTTCCATGATTGCTACCATTGACTTAAACCTCACGACGAGCCTACGCAATTAGACGGTGATCAGAGAGGCTACCAGTGTGAAAACTAAACTGGAAACAAGTGTAATTATAACATAGGGGCAAACAAACAGGGAAGAATAACTCGCTACAACCGTGCCCCCCTTTACATAAGGTGGTTTAAAATTGGAATGGCTCTTTCTAGAAACTCTTCCTCCACTATAAAGGAACAGTCAAAATAAAGCTAGGTACATATAAAAAAAATAAAAAAAATAAAGCTAGGTACACCTCCAAATTGTGTCCTCCCACTGAGATAGTTCAACCTTTATGTACCACACAATTTTGTACCCTCAACAACATTAAAATCAAAGGCTCAATCCTCAGGCCTCAACTCAATCCAAGGGCCGTGGTTCTTTCTATCATCCCTCAACCTGGCTTCAATGTTGCTCGGGCCCCACCCCCGTCACCGCACGCTTAGGGATCGAATCCCCAGCCAGCCCCCGTTTCCACCGAAAAATGAAAAAAAAAATTCCTCAGCCAGTTTGACCTCGTTATGCCCTGCGCCGTCTCACACGGTATCGGACCAGCTCCGACGGACGGGCTCGTGAACCCCTTCGTCTTCCTCCGGTTAACGTCATGCCGCCGCGCGTGAGGAAAACGATCCGTGCTCCACCCCGCGCCTCAGGACACTGCACCCGCGATACCCTAGGACTACCTATGGCAGTTCCTTTGTAACACGCCGCCGAACTGCGCCGCCACCACCGTTGGTTGCTGGACTGCGCCGCGTCCGGCCTTCCCTGCACACCGTGCCCACACGGTCTCAGGACTGCGCGGCTGCGCGGGCGCCGCCAGACTGCGCGCGCTAGCTCAGTCTGGCCTGCGATGCACGCTGCATATCGTGATTTCCTTCCTTCCCTGCATAGCGTGATTAATAATTGATTGATTTGCCTGCTTGCTTGATTTATTCTTGCTTTGCATGAGCGCATGCACGTCAATCTCTCTCTAGCTCCGTCAATGTCTCCTCCATACACTAATGGCCTAGTTTTTGCTTGAACGAGGCCATGCGCACAAGGTGATAATTCTTTCACGTGAGGCTGCCATCACGTTTGTGGAATCGACGGCTCGACGACATCGATCGTTTCCAATCTTACTGCAAGGGGTGACTCGGTCGGCACAACCCAGCGCGCCTACGCTGCCTGACGGCGCCGCGCGTCGACCTCGGCAGTCAGCACCTACAACGACGGCGGTGAACCTTGCTGGCTTATCTACCTCGACGCATCAACAGGTAGGTTGCCTACTATATCGTACCCTCTCTGTTAGCATCCCACCTCCATATCATGTAGACAGCTGATTTTTCTGATTACTATGTAGGGCGATGATTGATGTTAGGGTTAGGTAGGTTTTGTGAAATTAACCTTTCTGGTTGACCCTCCACTGCTACTTATGATCGACTGGGTTTGTCGGTGTTTTAAGAACCGACCAGTAAATTTATCGCCGCGCTGCTCAAGGGATTCGATGGCTAGCACTCAGGACACAATGGATTTATACTGGTTCGGAATGAAGCTCTACGTCCAGTGCCGGAGACCTATGAGTACGTGTTCCTCAATGCCATAGTGCTCCAAAAGGCTTACAACAGGGGTATGCAAGCTACAGTCCTACCGGTAGGAAGTGCTCGAGGAAGGGGAAGTTGATCGTCTGTTGTCCGATCGTTTGGAAGAAGGCCTAGCTCCCCTTATATAGTCGCAGTGGCCAGGTTACATGCAGAGTAGGGTTCTCCTAGCCCGAGTGGCCAAGTGCTCGAGGGATGGAGAAGCTAGCGTGCTTGTTAAGCAGTCTATCTAGTCTTGTTGCCACGTCGGGGTATGGTCATCTTGAGCTTGGTCCTTACGCCAAGGTGCGTCGTACGGCGGAGGTACTATTCCAGCCATGGTGGCGCAACGGGAGTGGTGGCTGCTCACCAACTCCCCTGCCCAGCATGGATTACTTCCTCGTTACGCCACCATGTCACCCTATGCCATCCATGCGCCAAAACCATGTCGAGTCAGAAATGGAGACCCGCCAGTCGCTGCACGTCGTAGACCCTTTCTTCATCCTAGTGGCCACCCAGGCTCACTCGGGCAAGGAAGCCATGGCGGCGAGGGTCATGGCAACAGAAGCCGTGGAGCCCAAACGGCTTGACCAGCCCTCACCAAACCCTTCCCTTCCTAGCATCGGGGATATGACGCCACCCTCCCTCGCATTGCAGCATCTGCGGCCACAAGCTAAGGACGCGAGGAGGTCCCAACCGAAGATCGTCACTCCTCCCATCATCGACGAGATGGCCGTTGCCGACACCACCACCATCACCACGACCCTTCATTGCTACTTTTCATACATTTCTACTTCAAATACTTTGGGTTATATTGAATTTGAAACTCTGTGTACTCTAGGTAGTTTGGAAGAGAAATTTATATGCTCTGAATTTTCATGGTTGTCTAGATTTACATACCACTTTATTGGCAAATATAATTGTAAAGGAAAGTATATGTTGCATCATGTCTACTTTTGTTGAGATTAGAAGTCTTGTTTTATTGTGCAATACTGATCAACTAGAGGACTGCCACAGCTATAATCTTGTCATGTCGATTTCCTCTAGTTTTGTTTTAAAGAAACAGCATAAGTCATGAGAAGGGGAGCAATGTTGTCCTCCAACTACGCTCAAATTGAGGACGGTTTGCTATCAAAAGGCGGAGGATGATGAGGACATGACACCTATGGATACGCCCATGAGAGTTAAAGACAAGGTGAGCTCGTGTTCCTATGTTTGCATAATGACATAAAAATAATTTGTTGCTACCTAATGTTGTTGGTTTCAATATACTTAGGAACAACAATGATGATGAGGTGAACATGGGAAAGATGATTTCTATGGCCTCTACAACATATGGGAACACATGCACAAGACTAATCTTGGACTGCAAGCTCATCGAAGCACAACATTCGGTTCATGGGAACCCTCATAGTGCTTCATTGGAAAGACCATAGCTGATCCATCCTTAGTGCAAATGAGGTCAATGTGCACTTGATTGAAAGCTTGTTTGATAAGCTTTCAAATGAATCTAGTTCCACATCAATATCATGTCGGGCAAGGTCTTCAAATCGTCATGACGAGTTGTTGTTGTGTTTGTAGAGTACTACGACGTCATTATGGACTTGTTATTCACCCATGGGACCCTAGCCCAAGTTGGAGCATGCCCCTACCATGTGTAGAACCCCTCAAAGAAGCCCAAGGACGTCCTCCTCCTGGGCCACTGCCTTAGGAGGCAAAGTGTGGGTGTCCAAGCTAAGTTGGAGGTCCAATCCATATCAAATTTGAGTCCATCTCGGACTATAGGAGAAGACCACACTAAAATAGACTCCATTTTTGATGATCGACATATGGATGGAAAGATAACTTAATAGTGGCCAGATTCCTGCGCACTCACCGGATAAGTCTGTTGCGGTCACCGAACTAATCCAATGCCTTTCTGGGATTAGCCGTTGTCGTCTGTTAGATAAGTGCATTGTCTGGTGCTGATTTCTACGGTACCACCGGACTAATCCGGTGAATATATATAGTTCTTCTCGATTCCAGTCTTCAACAACCACCATACATGGACAACTGACCTGTGCTTAATACCAGACTAATTTGGTGCTCCATTTTGCTCGCTGGAACCTCTCTGGTGACGGCCTCTTGATTCAGTGCCGGTCTTTTGGATGCACCGGACTAATCCAGTGAGTATTATCTCATTTGATTAATAGTGCCCCCTTAATGATCTGGTGATATGATGCCTTTGTGTGAACACCGTACTAATCCGATGGGGTGAAAAAACCTAGGTCTTGTTCTACCTAACCGCTTGCTCCGGTGCTGCCCTCCTATGGCTAATCCAATGATGGCTATGTAGCGCCATCCGATTTGTTTCTTTATGGTCCTTTTGTCTTGGTCGGTTCCACCTCATGCCTTGGACTTCTAGCATGTTTTATTAGTCTTCAACATGTCTTCTGATGTCTTGCTTGAGGTGTTGATCATTCGGATCACTACTTTGGCTGTGTCTCTTTGCATCCATTTGAACTATACCTTATAAACTAGGAAATATCATTAGTCCAAATGGTCACATTGTTTATCAAACACCAAAATCTAAGTTAATGGCCCATAGGGTCCATTTTCCTTACCGTCGTGAATGCATGTGGAAGCATTATTTTATGGACTGTATTGCATTGTCTATTGTAAGCTAATTCATATTTCTATTAGTTGCTACACTTATACTTTTAGCTGATTCATCATCGGAGCTATTTTATCATTCTGGGTTAATCATCTCTTCGGATTTGTCTCAGTTCTAAAGTTGTTGTGGTGCTGCATTTGATATGCTAAGATACATATTTGTTCTAAAAAAGAACTCGGCCGCGGGGGAGTATGATGGCCCCCGGTTTTTCATTAAGAAGAATATCTTCTCATGTAGATCGATAAAATCTCCAAACCCTAGCCCCACCCATATACAGTGGCACCACAGCCCCATGAGATGAGACGGCCACAGACCTATACTTTGGCATGGGACAAACGAGGGGATTTTTTTACCCTCAAGCCTAAAATTCGCTCCTGTGAGGAGCCGAACTCAGGACCTGATGGGTGTCACTGAAGCCATCTAACCAGTTAGGCTACTGTTTGATCGTCCCAAAGGAACTAGTATTTCCTGTGTTGCTATCCGGTTGAATTATTTGAGTAACTACTATTCAGAATCTGAAAATTGTGTGACCAAGGAACTGATTGGAGTTGTTTACTCTTGCCGTTGTGTATTAATTTTTATTATTTTTTATCATTTGCCTGGGTGAGATGAATCTGAGTATGATATCGTCCCTTGTGATTACTGTGTAAAAGTTCTTGTAATTCTTGGAAGGAAGCGTGAGACACCGTGACTTGTTGACGCTTGTTTGGCAAGTATTACTTATCAGCTGAGCGTGGCATTTATATTTTAATTATTGTGTGCTAAGAGAGAATATTTGGTTAGAGGCATTAGCTCATTATTTGTACCATGAAAGATTGGTCGATTATTTGGGGCATCGCAGTTGTGTCCTAATCAGGCACCACTCTAGGTGACAGATCATCGACGCAGTAGATGACGGAGAAGTGGAGAACACAGTGGCAGTCGCAATCGTCTGCATCTCTCCCGCTGCGACCGAGGGGGAATGTTAGAAGTATAGATAGTTATGATTAGTAGTAGAGATATAATCCTAGATATATTTGATTTATGCCTGGTATTATACTGCAAGCAGGTTTAGAGTCCTACTAAGTTACGTATCAAGTCCTACTAGGACAAGTATCACGTCGACTATATAATAAGTATAGCTGAGTGTATGTCAAGCCGTTGCAATACTTTTCACCAGCTCAATGGGGCACCAATTTCCAAGATGCTTGTGGATAGAGGAGCTATTGTGAATCTCATGCCATATTGTACATTCAAGAAGTTCGGTAGGTTTGATGATGAGCTTATTAAGACAAACATGATGCTCAACGGTATCAAAGGAGGCGAGCCTATTGGAGCAAAAGGAGTTGCGTCTATGGAGCTCAACGGTATCCAATGCTTAACATGTTTGGATATTACATGATTTCATTAGCATATATATCCAAAGAAGATTTTGTGCATGTTAGTGTAAAACTAGTTAAACTTCGGTTAAATCATATTAAATCAGCCTATGCAATGTGAGGCCTATATATGAATTCTAGTTATTCATCTCCGGCCATTTGGATCCTTTCATTTGGAGGAATTGAAATATACTTAATAAATTAGGCTATTTGGTTTGAAATTTGATATTCCACCACTTTTCAAAGTTCACATATAAGCTTATCTCAAATTCATAGGGTAGAAAATGGAAATTGATTCTATAGATCACCATTCTATGTTTCTACTTTGCAACTTACAACACTTTCTTCAACTCGCTTCCCCGTGTTAGAAATGCAACACATATAGTATCCCTCTCATATAGCCAACAATAATATACAAATATAACTCAGACAACCATATTAGCTTAATTAATATGTGTCTAAATTATGATTATTAAAATGAATTCAATTCTAAGGATCCAAACACTCAAAATAATGATTTTAGTAGGCATGTTTTACTGAAAAATATGGAGGGGGACATTAGTCCACACTCAGAATCGACTGATTCAGGTTTTTCAGAAAGTTAGCTTAGATGGATTACCTAAATTGGTTTTGTATTTTATTCAAAATGCAAATTGAATTTCACCATTGCATTATTCCTCTGGCCGAGACGATTGAATGCATATATAGAATGCAAATTTTGGTGTTCAGAAGAGAGAATTTTTTTTTTGAGAACACGCCGTAGCGTATATTTCATTAAGCAGATAGAGTTTTGAAAACAAGCCATGGTAACGACATGGTTACCAAAACCTAGCACTACTGGATTCACAACCAAAGATTACATTTTAGCAAATTTTGCGACAAAGGGCAAAACGAACTACAACCTCGCCAAGATCAGCCCCAGGCATCTGTTCCCTGCCGAGCACCAGCGCTCGGCCTCCTCCTGCATCGCGAGAACCAGCAGCCCAGGCGTGGATGCAACAGCATTAAAGGTGCGGGAGTTCCTTTCTTTCCACAACATCCAGCCCACCAGGAAAATAAGCGAATCAAAGCCACGTCGCAGTGATTTTTGAACTGTCTTTCTAGACCGCAACCACCATTCCAGAGCTGCCTCTCCATCATCAGCTGAAGGCACCTGCAGCCAAATTCTTGCAAACCAAATATGCCAAACTTCCCTACTGAAGCTGCACCCAATTAGAATGTAATCCATCGTTTCAGGTTCTTGATCACTCAGAAGAGAGAATTACACCGCGTGGAAGATTCCAAAACTGGCCGGGAGGGTTATCAACCCAAAACCGAGCTAGACTTGTATTTTTGGCACCGATTTATAAGGGTTTTTGACCACTAATAGGATATAGTTGTAGTTCAATGCAAACTTAGGTGTTATTTTGCATTATCTTTCTTAACAGAGAAGCATAGAGAGAAGTGGGAGGTGGCGTGTGGTGGTCAGGGTTTGCGATAGGTTCTTGAATGGTCTTTGAGCCTTGCTTTACGGTCTCTGTAAATTCATTTTCAGATTAAGAGGTGGGACGTCCCGAGCTGATTTATAGAGGCGGCCAGATACGAGGCCCAGCTCATTGTCTCTTGAAAATCGATTTTTTATAGTGTACTTTTATGTATTTTTCTATATAAACAGCATCAAAATTAGAAAATAAGTTTGGCTTAGTACAGATTAAAACTACCCTAAGCTGTAACGAGTTCACGGGCTCACACGGCGGCTTCACCTATGACGGACCGGGGTGAGAGGGAGGTGTTGCTGTGTTACTTTGGCCTTTCCGGCCGGTTATAGAGACACAAAAGAAGGAACATGCACGTCCCGCATGACGCGTTTGTAGTACTCAAGTCGCGACCGCGACCCGGTTGTATTCTATTGTAACTAGTCAGTCTGCGACGACTCACCGTCCTCCTATTGGGCCGTGCCGGGATGAAGGCTCCAAATAGTGTTTATGCTTTAATAAAAAAAAATAGTGTTTATGCTTGAGATCGACCGGACCGTGCGCCAGTGCCCCTTTCCCAGCCATACGGTTTAGATGCAGTAGAAGAAAATCTGAAAAAAAAAACACGCAACGTTCATATAGCCCGCATCCCTGATCATCCTCTCGTGAAGGTTCCAACTGAATTTCCTTGATGGCCTCCAAAAGGTTTACATACATATTCGGACACTTTGTCCAGAGTCAACAGGGGACATATATATATATGGTCGTTCCATTTATCATTTTCTGCTACTTTGTGTACTGTAATCTTTTTCCGTCTTGTCTTTCAGAATAAGGACCACTGGTAGAGAACCGAGCTTTACTCCCGGTGGGGAACCCCCTCTAGTCCCGGTTCCCCACCCGGGAGCAAGCATCCGGGACTAAAGGGGGGGTCCTTTAGTCCCGGGTCAGGAACCGGGACTAAAGGAGGACCTTTAGTCCCGGTGGGTAACACCAACCGGGACTAAAGGTGCCTCCTGACATGCCACGCTGACCGGCACCTTTAGTCCCGGTTGGTAATACGAACCGGGACTAAAGGTTTTTTTCTTTTTTCTTTTCTTTTCATTTTTTTGTTTTCTTTTCAAAATAGGTTTTCGAAGTCGTATTGTACGCTGCTAATTATACATTTATATGCGCATATAGTATGTTTCGGTTCAATCACAATGAACGTATTAAATCACACAATTCAAGCATAGAAATATATATATATATATATATGCATGCATCATATATATATTTACATGCATGCATGCATATGTGTATTTTACATTATATTATTTCATGTGCATATATTACAAAAGATTGCATTATAGTTGTTGTGACATAACAAGTTTCTTCTCATCCTCTAGCTTGGCTTCAATGGCAGTGTTGGGTCGAAGTAGAACTCGCCCTTGGAATCGATGACCTGCTCATTAAAAAATCCGGCTATAGACTCTTGAATTGCTTTGATTTGGTCTTGCCGTATGACCTTTTCCTCCAACCATCGAGTCTACAGGTTTGAATTAAAGGAAAATAAATTAATATATGTACATATATATATATATAAAGACATAGTAACACAATCAATAATAATAATTAAATGAATATATAGTGTATTTTTAACGTACTTTGAGTCTCTCTGTAGGAGTTCTTTGGGAGAGCACCTTGGTAGAGAACCGAGCTTTACTCCCGGTGGGGAACCCCCTCTAGTCCCGGTTCCCCACCCGGGAGCAAGCATCCGGGACTAAAGGGGGGGTCCTTTAGTCCCGGGTCAGGAACCGGGACTAAAGGAGGACCTTTAGTCCCGGTGGGTAACACCAACCGGGACTAAAGGTGCCTCCTGACATGCCACGCTGGCCGGCACCTTTAGTCCCGGTTGGTAATACGAACCGGGACTAAAGGTTTTTTTCTTTTTTCTTTTCTTTTCATTTTTTTGTTTTCTTTTCAAAATAGGTTTTCGAAGTCGTATTGTACGCTGCTAATTATACATTTATATGCGCATATAGTATGTTTCGGTTCAATCACAATGAACGTATTAAATCACACAATTCAAGCATAGAAATATATATATATATATATATATGCATGCATCATATATATATTTACATGCATGCATGCATATGTGTATTTTACATTATATTATTTCATGTGCATATATTACAAAAGATTGCATTATAGTTGTTGTGACATAACAAGTTTCTTCTCATCCTCTAGCTTGGCTTCAATGGCAGTGTTGGGTCGAAGTAGAACTCGCCCTTGGAATCGATGACCTGCTCATTAAAAAATCCGGCTATAGACTCTTGAATTGCTTTGATTTGGTCTTGCCGTATGACCTTTTCCTCCAACCATCGAGTCTACAGGTTTGAATTAAAGGAAAATAAATTAATATATGTACATATATATATATAAAGACATAGTAACACAATCAATAATAATAATTAAATGAATATATAGTGTATTTTTAACGTACTTTGAGTCTCTCTGTAGGAGTTCTTTGGGAGAGCACCTTGATAAACTTGCAAACATAGTAACCACAGTAGTTGTTCCCCTGTTCCTGCCTCAGACACCACTTTACGAGAAAAAGATTTGTCATCCAATCTGGTGATCCGGTGAAAGCTATATGTTTAATTAATAAAGATGATGCGATTCAGGGGACTTACTTTCAATGGGATTACATTCAGTGGCGCTTTGCATTTTTCCATGTGTTGCTTCTCAATAAAGGTTTTCCAAACACTGCCCAATAAAAAATTTGCCACATCATCAGATATAGTTAATCATCATGTTTGTGTGTATATATAGTTGCTAGAGATCCCGAAATTACCTCTGGATAATATCTATCATATCTTGGTAGTCTTGTTGTGGTTTTCTCATCGAGTCATAGATTATCAAGTGACTTTTCACCAGATCGATGTCCATCAATATCCAGTGATTGCTGCATGTGTTTATAGGATATAACGCATAACACTCATTAATTAACTAGAATCAACATATGAGCCATTAAGGCTATGATCGACATGATTAACACTCACTTGAAGTTATAGGGAAAGAGTATATCCTTCTTGTGGCGTTGGTTCACTAAGAAGTTCATGATGTTACTCTCTGACTCAGACTTCCAATTAGTCATTGGAGTAATTGGGTCTTTGAATACTATATGGGGATCAACAAAACCAATTTCATTGCAGCCTTCCTTTCTGAGCTCTGTCATTGTAAATCTGCATATATATAGTACTTGTTAGGATAATTTATATGCATATGCACACATATGATGAGTTTAATAATAGATCGAAAGAATTATTACTTACAGGCAATAGCAGCTAATGATAACTTTGTCCAGAGAGGTAAGGTGGCATAGTTGATGAAATTCTGCAAAGTCAACATACATAACATCATCGCCACGGAACCAATGTTCGTCTCTAATTCTGACACCAACGCAGAAGTCTCCACTGGTAGACGCCTGCATGTACCACTTGTTTAGCAGGTACATTTGCGTCCCCAGATCAGATAAGGCTTGAGGGTTGTATAGACTCTGGCCTAGTACAAATTTTTTCTTCCAAATATCAACCTCCGCCGCACTCTCAATTTTTCCATCACCAAACATCTGGTAAAGGTCGAGACCAGTCTCATCAAGAAATTCACCAAGGTGATCCAAATCGACATCCGGAGGTATGTTTGCCTGATGCATTAATCCTAAATTCGAACCATATTCATTACCAACAACTAGCGGGGGGATTGATTGGTGCGCTTGTTGTCCGAGTTGGGCAACTCCTTTCCCTGCCCGCTTCTTTTTCTGTGCCGCCTCAATTGACTTGGTGAGAGTGCGGTCATAGTCTGATAACGTTGATTTGGACGGCTTACGAGATTCCCGCTGTTGATGCTGGTAAGAAGTCACCTTTTTTCTTAAAATATCCGGAGCTACGAAGAAGTACGGTTTCTCTGGGTTTCTCCTTGCTTCTTGATTCATTTTAAGTTTGTCATAGAATCTAGACATGTCTTTTTTATATGCATCAGTTCCTTCTTCCTTCTCTTCAGATATTATTTTGGGAATAGCCCTTGGTTTCACGGTGGCTTTCTTTGCAGGCGGGGACTGATTCTTCGTTTGAGGGGCTGGCCTCTTGCTAGGCTTCTTGGTAGGCGGGGGCGGGGGAGGCGTTGGAGACCTCCTTGGAGGTGTTGGCAGCGGCGTTGGAGACCTCCTTGGAGGTGTTGGCAGCGGCATTGGAGACCTCCTTGGAGGTGGCGGCTGTGGCGTTGGAGACCTCCTTGGAGAGGGTGTGGATGCAGCCTCGTCTTCCAACACAATGTCATCGTACAGAGCACTATGATGATCTGGCGATTGAACAATTGGATTTAGGTTGGGGGAGGATCTGCTACAAAAAAAGGAATGACATATTATTATGAGCAGATTGTTAATTATTTAAGCCAATACAAATTAATGATGTAGTGTTTTCATCCGCACGTACCTATGGTGAGGTAGTTCAGAAGGAGGTGGAGCCGACATCCCTGGAATGATGATGTAGCGCTTGCGCCATAGAATGAATGTCTTCTCCGCTTCTCCTAGAGTCTTCTCGCCATCACCTCCAGGAATGTCAAGAGGCAAATCACTAAAACCTTTTTCAGCTTTATCTACCGAGATGGTGGCATATCCTTCTTGGATTATATTCCCATGAATCCTTGGTGTCTTGGTTCGGTCGATAGGATTAACAAGACCGATAGCCACCTTGATTGTGGAATTCTCCTTCGGAATGTGTAGCTCACACGTTGTACAAGGTTCAGTGACGTCATCCACAGGGAAGCGCAGTCCTGTGTCCCCTTGATTTGGTATCTCCGTGGAAGCGCAGCTGCTTTTCAACTGAACAGATTGGCTAATGTTGATTCCTGGCTCTGATGCCTGCTTGCTTGCACTCACTGCTATTTGCACTTGCCTTTTGATTTCCTCCTGCATTCTCGCTTCAAGGTTTTTTTTCCCGCTCCTGTGCTTCACGCACCGCTTCCTCCAACCTCTGGAGCCGTTGTGCCTCTTCTTCCTTCTTTCTCTGGCGACTTCTGTAGGAAGGTCTGTCCTGAGGGAATCCATGCTCCCACGAGACACTTCCTTTGCCTCTAGTTCGGCCACCATGTTCAATAGTCCCGATGGCGTATGTCAGCTCATCCTTCTCTCTGTTGGGCCTGAACGCACCACTAGCAGCAGCTCTCTGAGCATAAAACAATCTTTCTGCTGCTTCTTGCAGTCTTGCGCCATAAACGCACTTCCCTGTCTCCTGGTCTAGTGTTCCCCCATGAGCGAAAAACCAATTCTTTGCACGTTCTCCCCACTCGAGTGATTCTGGTCTGATACCCTTGGCAAGAAGGTCTGCTTCCATTTTGTTCCACTTCTTAATGGCAGTCGGGTAGCCACCTGATCCCAAGGTATGGTGGTATGTCTTCTGTTGGGCATTACGTTGGTTCTTTATCACCCGACTCACACCCTCTTCTGAAGTCTTGTACTGTACAAACTCATCCCAATAGGGCCTCTGCTTTGAGATCGGGCCTGGGACAGTAAAATCTGGTGCTATGTTCTTCTTGACATACGTCGTGTATAGGTGTTTCTTCCAAGTCTGAAACTGGGTGGCCATCTTCTTCATTGCCCAATCCCTAACTCGCTCCTTCAATTCATCACCATCTATTATATCATCATAATCATCTGTTTGGAGCGTGAAATGTACCAAGACATCATTCCAAATTAACGCCTTGTCACGATCGGAGACAAAACTGATATGAGGAGCATTGGTCTTCTTCTTCCATTCACGGGTACTAATCGGGAGCCGGTCCCGTACAAGGTAACCACAGTGGTGCACAAATTTTATTTTATTCGGCCCCCCCGGTTCTCCTGTATCCACATTGAACTCCGAGATGATGAAGCGACCCTCCAATGGCTTTTTGGGACCTCGAACATTTTTACTCTTCGTTGTAGTTGTTGATGTCGATCCAGAGGGCTACAAAACATAAACATTATTTTTAATGTCATGAGCACACATAAGACATATGATAATATATATATATAGCTAATAATAAAAAATATATACTTGGCCAATATGTTGTTGCTCATTTTGTTCAAGAGCTAAGTACTGACTCCCGTCATCTACATCCTCTTGCACGTTATTTTTAGCACCATCATCGCCGGCAACTTGAGTGCCAGTGTTGATCAAATTCATCATCAACTCCTCCTCATCCATATTTCTCGGGTCGGCCATCTAGCTTCAAAAAACAAAACCAATATATAGTACGTCAAATCTTTGCTTATTACATGCGTAAAATCTACAAACAATATGCATTATTAAATCTTGCCCCTCGATCACGGACGCAATTCGCCACACTAGGACGAACTACGTCGGTACTAGGGCGAATTAGGGCACGAGAAAGGGCGGTGTGACAAGAGTGGCGGTGCTCCACTCCGCCGTATATATGTCTGTACACATGGGTGAACGAGGGCGGCGGTGCTCCGCCGTATACATAGAAACGCATGGACGAAATGCATATGAATACAAATGACGTATATATACGTGTCGGCGCGGTGGCCGGTGTGCTGACGACGATGACGTGAGGCGGGCCGGCGTGCTGACGACGACGACGACGTGAGGCGGGCCGGGGCGGTGTCGGTGCGTGATGTTGTGATCCTATGTACCATGTGATCAACCATGTAGTCATTCATCATATGAGAAAATTCTATGTTAATAATATAAGTATAAGCCATTATGAAATGTAAGTATACGTGTCTTATTGCTCATATAACCATTACTATTTCCGAAATGATAAGAATTTATTTTCTTCTTCTACAGGCGATCTCTGATGCTATGATATAAAGTTTGAAGATAGTCTTCCCGGAAAAAAATATGTAATGCTCATATTACTTTAGCAACATTAATATATTATATCTGTATATTCAAAGTTCACAAATGAAGAAACATGTGATATTTTTGATAAACTAAAAAACGCTTAGTTTATAAACTGGGTATCAAAATTGAGTTCCTATTTGACCATTATATATCCTACAACAAATCCTTCAAAAAAAAAGACCCTACATGAATATATTTGGATAAAATTTCGTTAACAAACATTGATCTATGAAGATAGAAAAAATTCTTCTATTGAAACTGCATCTTGAAATAATGGCATATCATATAGTGATGAATATATGGCGGTTGATGGGCTGGATCATTAGCGGATGGTTCGTAGCGTTGTTTCCAAATAATATATAGCGTGTTTATTATACAAGCCATGGATTTACATCGATCTAATTAATTTCTAAAGTAATTTCATTGGTGATCCTTAATTATACTTGTCATTTAGAGTTCCAAATATTCAAAACTTGCCTTAAGATATGTTTTTATTTAAAATCATTTAGAGTTCCAAATATTCATTTTTAGTTTCTATAGATTTTGTGATTCAAAATTTGGAATTTTCAATCGACCTCGACCGTTGACATGGCTTACACCAAATTAAGTTGTAGTTTTCGACGTGATCTATAACTCGGCAGTGGAGGGCTCGGACGAATGTACAAAGAGATCGACGAATATATCACCTCGAAGCTCGGCAGTGTACGTACTGGAGGGCCTCGGGCCGGCGCGGTGGGGCAACGCGCGGTGGAGGGCCTCGGGCGCGGAGGAGGGCGCGGTGGAGGGCCACGGGCAAGCGCGGAGGAGGGGCACGGGCGCGCGCGGTGGAGGCCGCACGAGGAAGAAGACGGCGGCGCCGGTGTCACAGAAGGCGAACGGACGCGGCGCGAGGTCGAAGAAGAGGGCGGCGGTGTTCGACGAGGAAGAAGACGAGCAGATCGATCTGCCAGGCGCTGGAGGTTATATAGCAGAGGAGAATTACTCCCGGTGCCAGCCACCAACCGGGAGTAAAAACCCTTTACTCCCGGTGCGTATTACCAACCGGGAGTAAAGGTGCCTTTACTCCCGGTGCGTGTTACCAACCGGGAGTAAAGGTATACCTTTACTCCCGGTTGGTAACACGCACCGGGAGTAAAGGCTTTTTTTGGCGGGCCACGAAACTGCAGCCCACCTTTACTCCCGGGTGGGCTTCCCACCCGGGAGTAAAGGTGGCCTGCAGTTTCGTTTCCCGCCTGTTTTAAGCAATAGTCTTGTTAAATACAATAGAAATGCAATAGTTTTTATTAAATACATAGTAAATTAAATAAAAGGCATAAAATTATTTTGTTAAAAATATGAATTTTATTTTTGTTTATTGCACATAGGAAAAATCAATAACCTAACTTTTTTTATTTTTTGTTAGAATTATAAAACATAATGTAACTAATATTTATTATTTCGTTAATGCAAAAATGTAGTGTTTAATTAAAATTATTAAAATTATTGGTTTTGGACAGGAAATTTGTTTTCACATCATTTTAACGTTAATATTTTAATTTTTTATCACTCAGTATCCTAATTTACCTTTTTGAGAGAGAAATCCCACCAAATCAAACATTGATTTAATTTGAAATATGACATAATAAACATCTGAATTCACAATTATTACATAATATCTCAAACACACACTATATTAAATCACTATATCATCAAGTGGGCACAGCAGTGAACTTCTTCTTTACGTATGTCCCTTGGTTATGATCGCTTCGTAACCATGGAGTGTCCTCATCATTTACCAAGATGCTAGGGTCTTTGTTCACTTTGAAGGGCGGAATTCGGTCATCCTTTTCATATTCTTCTGACATGTCCGACTTGTCCTCAATTCCCACGATGACTCTTTTCCCTGAAAGAACTATGTGGCGCTTTGGCTCTTTGGTTGAGTCATTATCGTTTTTCCCTCTTTTTGGTTTGGTAGACATATCATTGACATAGAACACCTGATTCACATCCTTGGCAAGGATGAATGGTTCGTCTTTGTACCCAATATTACTAAGGTCTACTGTTGTCATTCCATACTCGTTGTCTACTGTTACTCCGCCTCCGGTCACCTTGACCCATTGGCACTTGAACAATGGGATCTTCAAAGTAGGTGCATATTCTAGTTCCCATATTTCATCTATGCGTCCATAATATGTCTGCTTATTCCCATTCGGGTCTGTGGCATCTATGCGGACACCACTGTTTTGGTTGGTACTCCTTTTATCTTGGGCTACTGTGTAGAATATGTTCCCATTTATCTCGTACCCTTTGTATGTGACGATATGCCATGATGGTTGCATAGCCAATAAATACAGTTGCTCATGGATGCTCTCATCACCTTGACATTTTTTCGCAACCAACCGCCGAAAGTTTCCATGTGCTTATACGTAATCCAAGCTTCAGTCTTGCCTGGAAACTCAGATCGTAAGAGATCCTTGTGTGTCTCAATATACGGATCTACCAAAGAGGAGTTCTGTAGAACTGTGTAGTGCGCTTTATTGAAATAATCATCATCCGTACCAATATATGTTTTCCTCCCTAGTGTCCCCTTTCCGCTTAGTCTCCCCTCATGTCTCGATTCAGGAACACCAATCGAGTCAAGGTCGGGAATAAAGTCAACACAGAACTCAATGACCTCTTCTGTTCCATAGCCCTTGGCGATGCTTCCTTCTGGGCGAGCACGGTTGTGAACATATTTCTTTAGGACTCCCATGAATCTCTCTAAGGGGAACATGTTGTGTAGGAACACAGGACCGAGAGTGAAAATCTCCTTGACTAGGTGAACTAGGAGGTGTGTCATAATATCAAAGAAGGAAGGAGGGAACACTAACTCAAAGCTGACGAGACATTGAACCACATCATTCTGTAGTTTAGCTAGATCAGTTGGATCAATTGCCTTCTGAGAAATTGCATTGAGGAATGCACATAGCTTTACGGTGGCTAGACGTACATTTGGAGGTAGAATTCCTCTTAATGCAACTGGAAGTAATTGCGTCATGAGAACGTGACAGTCATGGGACTTTAAGTTACAGAATTTCTTCTCTGTCACATTTATAATACCCTTTATATTCGAGGAGAATCCAGATAGTACCTTGATGTTGTTTAAGCATTCAAACATGATTTCCTTCTCCTCTTTGCTTAGAGTGTAGCTAGCAGGACGTAAGTAATGGCGTCCATCATCTGTCTTCTCTGGATGCAGGTTGTCTCTTTCTCTCAAACAACGCAGGTCCTGTCGTGCTTCAAATGTGTCCTTAGGCTTTCCATACACACCCATAAAGCCTAGCAGGTTCACACAAAGATTCTTCGTCAGGTGCATCACGTCGATCGAGCTACGGACCTCCAGGACTTGCCAATAGGGTAGGTCCCAAAATATGGACTTTTTCTTCCACAAGGGTGCGTGACCGTTAGCGTCTTTCGGAATAGGTTGGCTTCCATGTCCTTTTCCAAAGACGACTTTCACATCATTGACCATATCGAGTACATCCTCACCGGTTCGGTTGCGAGGCTTGGTCAGGTGGTCTGCTTTCCCTTTAAAATGCTTACCTTTCTTTCTTACGGGGTGATTTGCAGGAAGAAATCGACGATGGCCAAGGTACACGACCTTTCGACATTTTTTCAAGAATACACCTCTAATATCACCGAAGCAGTGTGTGCATGCATTATATCCCTTGTTTGACTGTCCTGAAAGATTACTTAGAGCAGGCCAATCATTGATTGTTACGAACAACAATGCTCGCAGATCAAAGTGTTCCTGTTTGTACTCATCCCACACACGTACACCTTCTTTATTCCACAAAATGAGAAGTTCATCAATAAGTGGTCTCAGGTACACATCGATGTCATTGCCAGGTTGCTTCGGGCCTTGGATGAGCACAGGCATCATAATGAACTTCCGCTTCATGCATAACCAAGGAGGAATGTTGTAGATACTTAGAGTAACAGGCCAAGTGCTATGACTACTGTTCTGCTCTCCAAAAGGATTGATACCATCTGTACTTAAAGCAAACCTTAAGTTTCTTGCGTCATTTGCAAACTCCGGGAATTCTCTATCGATTGCTCTCCACTGGGACCCATCAGCAGGGTGTCTCAACATATTGTCTACCTTACGGTCTTCTTTGTGCCATCGTAACAATTTTGCATGTTCTTTGTTTCTGAATAGACGTTTCAAGCGTGGTATTATAGGAGCATACCACATAACCTTGGCAGGGATTTTCTTACGTGGACGTTCGCCCTCAACATCACCAGGGTCATCTCGCCTGATCTTATACCGCGACGCATGGCATACCGGGCATGCATCCAATTTCTCGTACTCTTTGCCACGGTATAGGATGCAGTCATTAGGACATGCATGTATCTTCTCTATTTCTAGCCCCATAGGACAGACAACTTGTTTTGCTTCGTAGGTAGTGGCGGGCAATTCATTGTACTTCGGAAGCATCTTCTTTTGGATTTTTAGTAACTCTCCAAATCCCTTGTCAGATACACCATTCTTTGCCTTCCATTGCAGCAATTCTAGTGTGGTTCCCAACTTTTTCTGCCCTGCATCACAAGTTGGGTACAACAATTTCTTGTGATCTTCTAGCATCCGCTCGAACTTGATCTTCTCCTTTTCACTTTCACATTCTCTTTGTGCATCACGAATGACCTGACAAAGATCATCAGCCGGCTCATCTTCTGCGGCTACCTCTTCTTCAGCTTCTCCCATTGCAATATCATTGAAGCACGCACCATCAGGAATAATATCATTGTCGTCCCATTGTTCTTCTTCATCTTCTTCCATTACAACACCGGTTTCTCCGTGCTTTGTCCAACAAATATAGTTTGGCATGAAACCCGACTTGAACAAGTGTGAATGAAGAGTCCTTGAGCAAGGATATTCCACCGTATTCTTACATATGGCACATGGGCAGCACATGAAACCGTCGCGTTTGTTTGTCTCGGCCGCACGTAATAAAGAATGCACGCCGTCAATGAACTCTTGTGAGCGGCGATCAGCATTATACATCCAATGACGGCTCATCTGCATTACATGACATAAATATCATATTAAAACCTAGATCATAATTAATTATTTATACAACATGCGTGCCACCACAAAAGATACAAATTTATGAAAGCATCGCTACAATGTAGACAATCCCAACTACCACTAAAAGAACTAAAGCTAAAATACATTTCAGGAGCACAAGGATTTCGCGACCAATCTCAACTAAAACAGACAGATCCCCCGATTGTGCAACATCTTTGGGCTTCTTCGGCTGGATCACTGCCTCATTAGCCGCCGTATCTGCCTGTTGTGCAAGATATTTTTGCACGAGTTCAACATACTCTTCCTCCCAGTAGAAGCCTGAACATCGTCCACTGCCATCCCACTGAAATTAAAACAAAAAACTAGAACTTTAATCACAACCATCATGAAAATAGGTATAAACTAACCATAATCATTAAATACGATAAAATAACTCACATTGCGATCCGGACACTTGTAGAAGATACGATCCTTGTTGGGACCCTCCTTCTTCACTTGGTACTCCATCACAATCTTCATCTCATCACGACACTTGCCGCATGGAATGAGAGGAAGGCCCGGCCTAAGTCGCTTTGGAAACCCATGAGAGGCCGAGGACCCGGAAGCAGTTGCCATCTACTCTCTATACTCATTTTTTAATACACTATAAATTTCTTCTTTTATAAACAAATAAAATTAACAAACTATAAAATTATCTAGATCTCTAAACAATGATATTTTTAATGGTCATTGTGTTCTCGTCTTTTACTGCGGCAGGTAAGTAATTCATATGATATTTCCGCAAATTAACAGAAGAATGGGAATGTACACACATAACAGACTACTACGACGATATCGGGACGTGTGAATAAATAACCATCCGTACTAGTTGACCTTGCTTACGTGATCATCTCGGCGAGCATTTCTCCACCGGACAGTACCGTACTTGGTCAAGGAAGAGCTCCGATTCTATGAGGAAGGGAACACGGTCTCCCACGACCGTTGTCGCTCTCCCTCGTAGAATCAAAGCTCCTCCTTGATGTCCGTTACCGCTCGACAGAGAACATGCTTGCCGAGCTGAACACGGTCCGCAAGTTCAACTAGTACGGATTTTCTATAATTTTCTAACTATTTTCTAAGTTTTTATTTATATATTAGGTACGGTGATTGACAGACTACTACGACGATATCGGGACATGTGAATAAATAACCATCCGTACTAGTTGACCTTGCTTACGTGATCAGCTCGGCGAGGATTTCTCCACCGGACGGCACCGTACTTGGTCAAGGAAGAGCTCTGATTCTACGAGGAAGGGAACATGGTCTTCCACGACCGTTATCGCTCTCCCTCGTAGAATCAAAGCTCCTCCTTGACGTCCGTTACCGCTCGGCAGAGAACATCCTCGCCGACCTGAACACGGTCCGCAAGTTCAACTAGTAAGGATTTGCTATAATTTTCTAACTATTTTCTAACTTTATATTTATATATACTTTAACCTTCTTTCATGTAAATATGCAAGCTTAAAGTGATTTTGAGCTCAAATTGCTTACAAATGAAAAAAAAACCACAATAAAGAACCATAAATATATATAGTGAATAAAATGGCATAAGAAAATGGTAAAAAATGAGAGTATGAGATTGGTAACCTTTACAACTGAAGAATCGACGGAGGAATCGAAGAATGGATGGAGGAACAATGGAGGGAGGGAGGAAGCAAGAACACTACTGCAGTGAGCTTCAAAATGTGCTGAGCTCGGGCTCGGGGAGGAAGGAGGAGACGGCCGATTTATAAAGGGAGAACATTTAGTCCCGGTTGATAGATCCAATCGGGACTAAAGGTAACTTTCCAACCCCGGGCGCAGCCACGACCCGGGAGTAGACCTTTACTCCCGGTTGGAGCCACAAACCGGGAGTAAAAGTATACCTTTAGTCCCGGTTGGTGGCTCCAACCGGGACTAAAGGTCCCTGCCACCTCTGTCTGGCGCAGTAGCCGTTGGGCAGGGACCTTTAGTCCCGGTTGGAGCCACCAACCGGGACTAAAGGTATTTCTAGTCCCGGGGGCAAAAAATTCCGGGACTAGAGCCCATTTTGACCGAGGATCAAAGGTCTGTTCTCTACTAGTGGACGGTACGGTGCAATTATCTTTGCCGAGGATCCATGGAGAGCCAAGTGGAGGACCAGAAAAGAGCTGTTTTCCATTACCTACCGAAACTATAGCTGAACAGAACCTTCGTCCCCATTGAACAGATACAATCCTTATAGCACATTGTAACTACCTGGAGGCTGTATCGAACCGTTGGACAGAACCTTCTTCGTCCCCTTTCTGTTATCGTCCTATTCTAGCTCTCTTGCTCCCCTCCCAATCCTGTACAGATACAATCCTGATAGCAGGACCGTAACATAAACTCTCCATCAAAATTCAAAATTAGAAAAGGTTGGCTTAACTTTGTATAGACTCAAACTATATACAGTAATAACCTGTAACGATTTCACGGGCTCACACGGCTTCACCGCTGACGGATCGGGTCGAGCGGGAGGTGGCTGTGCGACGCGAAAGACACGCTCATCACGCATGACGCGTTTGTAGTACTCCTGCTACTATCGAAAAAAAAATTCTATGCCACACCATCGCACAGGTCCAGACAAGCGACACCCTGTAACTGGGCGACACGTGTCCCCGTCTTAGCTGTTTTGTTTTTTCTGTGCGGGAACCAAGATCCACCTGTACCATCCATGTAAAAGACCTAGATACGTATCCTACAAGGATACAGGGTGTGTGTTTGGAACAGTTTCGCTTCACGTTTTTCAGCTTTGCTCCACGTTTTTTAGTTAAACGGTTTTAGCTCCACGTACTCTTTTCGAGAAAAAAAAATCTAGAGTTGTGCCTAAAGAGGTGCTTCACAAACTCCAGTTTTTTGTGGAACTGCTCCACAATGAATTTGTGGAGCAGTGCCAAACACCACCATACTCCAGACGGGCACAGATATTGATTCTATCGCATGGAAAAAAACGAAAAAGCCGACTATAGGGACACGCGTACTCCCTCCGTCCCAAAAAAAAACACAATTCTAGCTTTTAACCTGGACAAGCACCCTATCCAGGTTCAAAGCTAGAATTGCGCACGGAGGGAGTAAGCCAGTAACAGGGTCTCACACACTAGGACCTCGTCGCACAAGTCCAAGCGTGCGTCACCCTTTAAGTGGCCAACACGTGTCCCCGTGGTCAGTTGTTCCTTTTTTTCGTGCTAGAACCACGCTGCACCTGTATCATGTAGCAGACCCTGATATATGCGGAACGTCTAGTGCTCAAACGTCCCGGACGGGGCTAGTGTTCCCATGTCCGCGCCTGCTGTGCCTGCTTTACACGGGGGCTCACACCGCACCGTCTCCCACGAGTGGCCCGCATTGCTCCGTGTTCCGTGCCCGCACCGTGGCGCCCCTGCACAAAGACACACATGCAGGCAGGCCCGGCAGCTACAGTAGGTGGCTGCTGCAGATGAGTCCCACTCACTACTACAAATTCAAACATCACTGTCGGCCCATAACTGCCAGATTGTATTGGGCCGGCAGTGATAAATCTTCACTGCCGGTTCAAACTTTGACAGGCATTCAAATGATTGGGGTAGGGGTCAAACTAGCAGTGAAGCTCATTATCACTACCGGTTCGTGGCTGGAATCGGCAGTGAATCTTCACTGCCGGTTCGTGGCTGGAACCGGCAGTGATAATGAGCTTCACTGCCGGTTCGTGGCTGGAATCGGCAGTGATAATAAGGTTCACTGCCGGTTTTTGAACCACCAGTGATTACGAGATTCACTGCCGGTTCCAACCACGAACCAGCAGTGATAATTAGATTCACTGTCGGTTCGTGGTTTAAACCGCATGTGATATGTCCAGAGTACATATAGCTCGACCTCCCTCCCTCCTCTGTCCGAACGGAACAGAACACTGCTCGTTGTGGCGCTGCTCTTCACCTCCATTGTTGCGGCTGCTCTTCACCGGATTGCTCAAGGAAACTCTTGGATGCTCAAGCCTGTTCACGATCTTCTAGCTTATGGTTAGTAACAAGCATACTCCTTTGGATTTGTAGGTTTACATTGCTTTTGTGTTTGGAGATTGATTCTTATTGTAGTTGTTTAATTTCTCCATTTTAGAGAGCACATTTGAATTGGATCTTGAGCAAGGCATCAAAATTGTGGTAAATCCACCTTTGAGAATCCATTGTTTGGAGCTACATTGTTGTTCAAAAAGGGTGTGCAATTAATGTTGTTTACGATGAAGCCTCCATTTTTTTCTATTTTTTGTCTCCATTTTATAGCACGACGAATTTGAGTTTTTATAGCATGACGAATTTCAAATTATATCGAAGAATACATTATGCTTATGTGCTTCAAACAATATTGTTCATCAAGGCTCTTATTAAAACTTTCCTATGTTTCCTCTGCCCTGCCCATTTTACCTGTGCAGACATGGATCGAGGGTGGATGTACGATCTGTCATGTACAGACCAACGGTACTTGACGGGCATCGACGATTTCATCAAGCTCGCTAGAGCCAATGCTGGGGACTCACAGCCTGTATTCTGTCCATGCAAAGATTGCAAGAATACGAGAAAATGGGGCGACGTGGAGCATATACGATTGCACTTGATTACCAGGGGTTCATGAGAGACTACACGATTTGGACTTTGCATGGGGAGGTTGGTCAAAATATTGCACAAGAAAACAATGATGATGTGCCCATGCCTAGCGTATCCCTAAACGCATTTCTGCCTATTGATGATTACCAATGCTACACAGTACCTATGCCTACCAACGATAATGTGTTTAGGAATACATTAGTTGACGACACAGAGGAAAATGATGGCATTTCACAGCTTCTACATGATGTGCATGGCGAATTCCTTAGTGCTACACAGTTGAAAAAACTAGAGATCATGAGAAAGGATGCAAAAACACCATTGTATCCGACCTGCCCAATAAGCAAACTGGAAGCCAACATCATGCTATTAGAGTTCAAATCAACGAATGGATTGAGTGATAAAGGCTTCGATAACTTGTTAGGTATACTACATAAACTGCTCCCGAAGGGTAGCGAGTTACCAGAAAAGACTTACCTGGCCAAGCAAATGATTTGCCCAATCGGCCTCGAGGTTGAGAAAATACACGCGTGTTCCAACGATTGCATATTGTACCGTGGAGAAAAATACAAAGACTTGGATGCGTGTCCCAAGTGTAAAGCTCCCCGATACAAGCAAGGGCCGTCAAATCAGGGAAGCAAGACCAGAGGAGGGCCCATAAAGGTCGTATGGTATTTTCCTATAGCTCCACGAGTGCATAGGTTGTTTGCAAATGCAAAGTCAGCCAAACTGTTACGTTGGCACGGCGAAGAGCGTAAGAAAGATACAATGTTGAGGCACCCCGCCGACGGGTCGGACTGGAGGACTATCAACACTATGTTCTATAAGAACATCGGTGGAGAGGTAAGGCATCTTTGGATAGGTTTGAGCACAGATGGGATGAATCCGTTTGACCAGGTTAGAAGCAATCATAGCACTTGGCCAGTGATGCTATGTATATACAACCTTCCACCCTGGCTTTGTATGAAACGGTCATACATCCAGATGCCACTACTAATCCAAGGGCCAAAACAACCTGGTAATGATATCGATGTGCTTCTACAACCAGTGATCGATGAACTACTACAGATGTGGGAGACGGGTGTGAAGGATGTTTTGGGGCAGACATTACCCTACCTATCCTTGAAGAGGGTGACGAACCTGCTTACCTCCAGAGTGATCACGATGAGGCCATCATAGTTCCTGCACCATGAATAGTTAGAATATCATAAACTATGTAATCCTTAATGAAATGTTGTTTTAGTAATTTGCATCGAATTTGAGATCATATGGAGTTGTAGAGATTGATGAGTTCTACCACTATTATTTTGGAACTTTGTTGATTGATCTATGCCATGTTTCCAACAAAGTGACATAACTTTGTGTGAGACAGAGCACAACTTTGTTGTTTACAACTTTTCCATTTGAGATCAATTGGGGACCCAAAATGTTTTAAAATATTCAATTTACATACTTTTTTAAGCAAATGAGATATTTAAATTGTTCAAACAAAACATTAACTAAATATAAAACATTAAAGTTGTAGAGATAGTCAAAACAAATTTAATGACACTAGATTTACAATTTTTGGAGTTTTCTACGAATTAATATGAATTTCTAAACTGTGTATACAACATTTAAACAATATTAAAAATAATCAATATCACTGCCGGTTCTCATAAACAACCGGCAGTGATGTCCCCTATCACTGCCGGTTCTTATAACAAACCGGCAGTGATGCTGACTATATCACTGCCGGTTCGAACTACAAACCGGCAGTGATGTCCCATATCACTGCCGGTTGGTTATTAGAACCGACAGTGATAGGGGACATCACTGTCGGTTTGTAGTTCGAACCGGCAGTGATGTGTGGGTTATATAAGGCGCTAGCGCGCTCCAACACCAGTGCACGACACTTGCGCGCTCGACGCTGTCCGCCAGTGCACGCCGCCACCGCCCGACGCGCACAGCCCGACGCCACACTTCACAATGCCGTCCCCTACCGCTTCCTCAATGCCGCCGTCCCCTACAGCTATGCCGACGCCGCCAGGAGCTCCTCCACGTCGCCGTTGAGCGCGCCACCCCTTACTCGGTGAGTGCCCATAAGGTGTTCGATAGAATGCCCATAGAGTGCCCATAAGGTGTTCGATAAATTACTCTTAAAAGTTGAATAATACTTGAAAATCTCCAAAAAGGACTTTTGCTAGACTTAACAAGTTCTACAACTTTGCTTTAAGGCTTAAGTTCAAATTCCAATTATTTTTGAAAGTGCAAGTTTGAATTCAAATTTAAACTTACTTTAAACCTTTCTTTTAACAATTACTTTGATTTTCAAGTAATAACTTCAAAATCTTCAAAAATAGAGTTTGTTCACCTTATCAAGATCTACAACTTTCATTTAAGGGTCAAACCCTAATTTTGATTAGTTTTTGATTTGACTATTTGGGTCAAAATATGCCCCCCTTACTAATTAGGGTTTTTGGCGGAATCTTGTTTTTCAAATTTGGTTTCTTGATTACACCTCAAGCCTACACAACTTTTAGTTGGATGCATTGCAAAGTGATCAAACATATAATGATGCTTTGTATGTTTAGTTTCCATTTTAGTTTTCTAAATTCAAATACAACTTTGACTTAATTCAACCTTGATATTGATATGAGATACTTGATATACTTCTCATATACTATTCATATGCATGTGTTAATGAAATGCTTGAGTCTATCTACCTTGATATTGATACCCTATCCTTGGTTTGCTAATACCAATAATCAAAATGCATGTCCAGAAACATGACTCATCATCGCCAATTCACCACCCGTCGCCGAACTACTGATACCCCACAAGCAGAGAGCACTGCGACAGGAGCGCCGCAGGATCCAACTAATGGTGGTGGTAACAATCACGACGATTGGAGCCCTAGCCATTATCTGTAGCTAGACCAAGGAGATGAGGTAATAACTTAGGTCATACCTAATAACGCGGTAGTAAGAAATCACGCTAGATAAGTTTGAGGGGACTTATTTATGAATTTTGAAGCAGGTTCCGCTGGAAGAGCCAAGTGGTGAGGGTACCAGCAGGACTAAGCATGGTGCAACAAAGCTTCCTCAAACAAGTAAACATTGGCACATCTCTGAGTTCGACCAAGTAGGGGAGCCGGTGGAGCCTCTTAAAGCATTAGGCCCATACAAGAGTGTCATCGGGGCACTTGTAAGAGACTTTATCCCGATCAAATACAGGAAATGGACTGGTCGTGAGGATGACCCATGGAGGGTTCCAGAAAGTGAGAAGGAGCTAGTTTGGAACAAGTTGAAAGGGTATTTCACTTTTCCTAATGACTATGACGAGGCGACAGTCAAGAAGAAGGCCAAGGAAATCATGGGTCGCTCGTTCAAGACTTTCAAGGGAACCTTGTACAAGTTAATCAAGGAGGACAGAGAACTGAATTTTGAGAGAGGTCAATACAACAAGCAGAGAGACTTCTAGGAGGAGTTCAAGGCTTACAAGCTATCCAAAGAGGCCAAGGCATCAAGCGAAAGAAATAGAGCAAACTCGCTTAAGGCAAAGGATCCTCATCGCCTAGGATCGCGTGGCTATGTAAGGAAGATTCCAGAATGGGAAATAGAAGTCCAGAAACTAGAGCAGCGCGGCGTTAGGCCTCAGACAAGCGATTGGCAGCCCAGATCAGTAAACTACCTACTCGCAAGGGGGGCACAATACAATACTGACGGGAGCCTTAATGCCAGTAGTGAACCCGTCACCGATCTCCTCCAGAGGATTTCAATGTTAACTAAGGAAGTGAATAGAGGTAACCGCAAGTCCGATAGAGAAAATGATGTGCTCACACAAGCACTTGGAAACAAGGAGCACCCCGGTCGCACTAGAGGAGCCGAGAATGTTCCTTGGGAGAAAGCATTCGAAGGTGAATCTTCATCCTATAGGAGCCGGGCAAGGGCTAGAACGCAAAGAGAAGAAGAGCTCCAAAGGTTTCGAAAGGAAATCGAAGATAGCATGGAAGCACGGATAGCTGCTCAAGTTGATGCACGAGTTATGTCAGCTATGCAATCCATGTGTTCGACACAACCGCAGCCTATCCCGACTTTGAATAGCACAGTGCCCAAGGGTCACAGTAGCTGCGGCTCAACCCCTATGCTTGACGAAGAAGAGGTCAATGCTCCTCATCCGGTGGCTTGGCGCAAACGCTTGTCTGGTATTTCAGGTATTTTGTATCATTAAGTCCAGTTAAAGATAAAGAAGTGCCAGCCAGGGAATCCGATGCGCCTTATCTTTCCCACCCAGTCTGGTACACTGGTGACCAGCGTGGCTATAAAAATAGGCATATGGTTGCTGTCTTCTAGGTTTACACCACATGTTCTTCGTCCTTGAAGTTTTCAGATCTAGTGAACATCTTTGAGTGTCTTCACCCCCATGGCTTCCTTCCCCCAACACCACCGGCTCCGGTGACGATGCTGGGAGAAGGATAGTCGGGTAAGTCTCCTCGGGCATCTAGATGCAGCAAGGGCTGCACAACCTAGATGCTAGAGCAATGCTTGTGAATTTAGGGGGTCAAACTTCGATAGATGCCCGGGGATGCTGATGATTATATTACTATCAAAGCACATGTGGTTTATCCATCAGGTCTCATCTTCGGAATCGGTTCATCATCTCCCCTTGCATGAAGGCGATCCTCCTTTCCCTAGGGCAGCGGAGAAGGTGCACACCACTCCCGCCCTGCATCATCTACGGTAGATGCAACAGGAAGGCTAGTGAGGCGCTCCTTGTTCTCGGTGTCTAGGTCTGCGGCCCATGCCTTGCAGGATTCTGGTGGTATTTGCTGTTTATGCAAATTCTCCCCCAGCTTCTTTTGACAAGGCATGGTGTTCTTCACTGGGTATGGGCTTATCCCATACTCGAATGATTTTTGTTATTGTACACCTTGTAGTCTTCCAGCGGTCTTTAACATTATACACATTTCAAATGTAGCAAGGTTATGAAATAAAGAAATTATTTTAATGAAACTCTTACTTCATATATATGTTATCGAAGGAGAATAGAATGTTATTGAAGGGAGCAGGTGGGGACCAAAAAAGTCCGGTACTGAGCTGTTCGTCTTGTTTGACCAATACGTGTGACGTGGGAAAATGAATTTGTCCTTCCAAAGTTAATGACCGGATCAAATTACTAGTGTATCCTAAATTACAGTTATGTGATCCTTTTCAAGATCAATTGGCTGAAAAAAATTCTAGGGAGAAACCAATGGTTCCTCACTACTGCAAGACTAATTTGTAGGGGCGGCTCCAGATGATTTCTATGAGCGGTTTTGGCAGCCGCCCCTACGGCGCCATTGCTACAAGTCGTCGATTTGTAGGGGCGGCTAGCCAGCCACCCTTGCAAATCAGTTTTGTAGGGGCGGAGAATGATTTGTAGGGGCGGCATTTTCCAGAAATCACGGTTCCGGGCCCAAAAAATAGCAAAAAATCGCAAAAAATAGCAAGTTGTGGCATTTTTCGAACCAAAAAATAGCAAATCGTAAAAAATAGCAAGTCGCGGCATTCTGGGCCCAAAAAATAGCAAATCGCAAATATAGCAAGCCGTTGGGATTCAAACCCTTGACCTCCCACTCACGTGAAACACCTCTAACTACTGCACCTCACAATCACTTGAATTTATATTGGATTTTCTATCTCCTCGTATTATTCAACCGAGCTTAAATTTAGTGTTTTGAGACCTAAACGAATTGATTTCCCAGTGGAGGAAGATAGGCCGCGTCTTGTTCACAACTTGGGCACTCATGTGGCTTGGTGCAAACGCTTCATCAAGCTGGATGAGCAGCCATCTTCGGATGATGAGGATGACAGTGAATCATCGGCATCGCCGCCGCCAAGAGGTTTCTCTCCTCTGCAAGATCCTCATTCTCCCTCTCCTGCCTCGAAAGAGAAGACACCTCCTCCACCGCCAAAGGAGAAAACACCTCCTCTACCTCCTCCACCGCCAAAGGAGAAAACACCTCCTCTACCTCCTCCACCTCCTCCACAGCCAAAGGAGAAGACACCTCCTCCTCCTCCGCCAAAATCCAAAGAAGTGCGATCAGGTTCGACCTCGCAACACAAGAGGTCATCAGTTTCGGTTGGTAATGCTCCCTAGACAAGTAAAAAGAAGAAGGTGGATGCTAGCATTACGGGTAAGATGAAGGACCCGACTGTGGAGCCTCCAAGCAAGAAAGCCGCCGTTGCCTTCTTTAATCGAATAGCCAGTCTACCGAAGTGGAGAGAACAGACCAAATTTGAAAGGCAACACAACAAAGAGAGTAATCAAACCAGAGCTAGAGAAATACACACCAAAGATTTGCTAGAGATACAGAACTTGGCCAACAACATGGGCATATCCATGGAGAGGGCCACGGAGTTGTATTACGGAACGAGAGATTTTGAAAAAGCCACGGTCGCATACAAGTATTCAAGAGGCAATCCTTTGGTCGCCACCGAACAAGAGTATAGAGATTTGCCAACATACATGCGACAGTTGCATGATTATTACTCCCTGGATACTGCCAAAGGAGACTGTGTCGGTTTTGAAGTTTGCATCCCTCCCGGACTGGTTTTTAATCATCCTGAAGAAACGGTGCATATTATTTATTATGAAGACCTCTTTCAGCTCTTCCAACGGCGCTCGCTCGATACGCAGATTTTGATGTTATGGTCTATGTAAGTACCCTACCCTCACAATGTTATAATAAACTACGTGATCTGCATTTGAATATATCCTATGTTTATTATGCAGGTGTATGGCAAAATGGTGCCTAAAGAAGCGATTGAGCAATATAGACTTCTTGGATCCCATATTTGTAAATGAGACAACATGCACCGCCTCTGGTGAAGATGACTATGTACCAACAAGTTTGAAGATTGAGTTTGAAAGGATGTTCAGAAACAACAAAACAAACGTACTCCTACCCTACAACTGCTAGTATGTGTTCTCGACCCTTATTTTAGTGTTTCTTTTCTTGATATGTCATTCAATAACATGGACTTTGTGATTGCAGCAACCATTTCATCCTCGTAGATATCTATCTTCAAGATTCACATATCGAGGTGTGGGACTCAAAGAAAAAGCCACTTTCTCTTATCGACCCCCTAGTCAAAGTGCTGAATAAGTAAGTGAACCCAATATCACAACACTTTCTAATCACATAGGATATTGTAATGTCCTCGGCCTTCACACTTCATTTACAATGTCACATAGAATGAAGGCATTACCTGATTGGAAAAATCTCGATAGCAAGATGCAAAAGCAATGGAGTGCCCCATTCAGTGTAAAGTATATGGAGGATCTCAAGACCCTAGATCAACTGATGGGGAACAACGAATGCGGGTTCTATGTGATGTGGGCAATGCTAAAATACTTTGGCGCAAAAACAGATAATGGAGATGACATGGTACGTAGGCATCCCATTTCTATTGTTTTGTCTTACGTTTGTGCATCTCAATATCATCTTGCTTCAATTACAGCGCAAAGCAAACAATCACAACCAGTTGCTAGATTTTGAGATGAGAGGAATTCAAGAGGAGATAGCAAGGTTTGTGATGGACGAGATATTGACCAAGAAAGGATCATTCTCCATTGCGAGGACTAAGAAGTACAAGGCGCAGTACGGAAGAGACCACATCGATAGGCTATTGTAATGCGACTCTTAATTCGATACTTAAAGTTTTTTTTGGAACTTTTGTAATATAAATGTTGATGGGTTTGTATTGTCGCTGATCCACAACCACCTCCACATCGATATCAAATTGATCGATAGCAACCACCTCCACCTCCCCGACCTCCCACCCCACCACCTCCCCTCGAAATAAAAATAAAACAATTATTAAAATGCAAATTGTGAAAAGTATATCACTACCTGTTCAAAGAAAACCGACAGTGATAATATAATCTACACAACCGGTTGGTTAAAACAACCGGCAGTGATGGCTCAAGTATCACTGCCGGTTTGTAACACAAACCGGCAGTGATTGCTCAAGTATCACTGCCGGTTTGTAACACGAACCGGCAGTGATATACGAGCTATCACTGCCGGTTTGGCATAACCGGCAGTGATGTGATCAGCTCATCACTGCCGAGTTGGTTATGGCGGTTCAAAATCCGCCAGTGAAGGGGGGTTTTGAACCGCCAGTGATGTCCTTCTCTGGTGTAGTGCACTGTAATATGTGCAACACCAGATCTATTTTTACAATATTTGGATGAAACACTTGCAACATCCGTCCGAAACAATTGAAACACTTGCAACATAGGTCTAAAGCACCAGGGCAAAAGACGTGTGTAGCCACTGCAAAACATACGCAACATTCGAATGAAACATTTGCAACATATGTGTGAAACATTGGGGCCAGACATTTGCAACATAAGTGTATAACCATTGCAACATATGCAACATCTCAATCTACTCTTGCAACATCCATACAAACCCTTGCAACATACCTCTGAAACAACTAAAACACTTGAAACATACGTTTTTGCAACATGTGCTTTCAGCGCAATGTCAACTTGCTTGGTCGAATGGAGCTCGTCCTTATTGAGCTCGACGCCGGCGCGGAGCTCGATGCCACGGAGTGCGCAGAGATCATTGGTGCAGAGCTTGTCAGCGGCATGGACGTCGGCAGTGGCTGCGGCAGCTAGATGGAGCACGGCCGCGATAGGAGGCGCGAGTCCCGACGGCGGGCTGGCGGGGGCGGCAGTGCAGGCATAGTCTATCCCGCGAGCAGAGGTGGCGCGGGCGAGCAGAGTCCGTCCCGTGAGCAGAGGCGCGTAGCGTAGAACGGGCGTGCGACACGGGCGGAGTCTGCGTACGAGTGGACGAGGATGAGGTCCGCAGGGAGTCACACGACGGACGCCGTGAGATATCATTATCGAGATATATGTATCCTACGAGGATACTGTTCGATTTGATTTCGACCTGGATATTTCTTCTAGCGCACGGAAAAAAATGGAAAAGCCGGCCACAGGGACACGCGTCAGCCAGTTACAGGGTGTCACTCAGTCGCGATGGCGACGCGCCTGTACTCGGTAGTATACTAGTCAGAGTCTGCGACGACTCGCCGAGCTCCCCTATTGGGCCGTGCGGCCGTGCCTGGATGAAGGCTCTTGATAGTTTTTGCGCATGAGATCGACCGGACTATGCGTCCGTGCCCCGTTCCCAGCCATACGGTTTGCATCCAGTAGAATTGTAGAAAACAAGGCCTACAAAAAACACGCAACGTTCAGCTTATTAGCAGCCTGCATCCCATTTCAGCGCTTGGTGGTGGGGTGACTAGACTACCTGCAGTAAACTCTCCTGTTTCCAGATCCCTTTTCCACTGCCGAATACTCCGATTAGCTAGTAGCGAGCGGTTGATTCCGCCGCGCGCAAAGCTGTTCGTTCATCACGATGGAGTCCCTGAGCATCATGGGCGTGATCTACAGGGTCACCAAGGAGATCGCCAAGGCGGCCAGTGGAGCTCGCCAGTGCAAGAGCAGATGCCAGGATTTGGCACGTCGCGTGGAGGTCATTGCCGAGCTCGTGCGCTAGTCCGAGGCGGCGCCCAGCGACGAGGACGAGGGTTCTGGACAGGCTCAGGGACGCCCTCGAGGTCGTCAAGTCCTGCCGCTCCTTCACCAAGCTCCTGCTGGCAGGCAGAAGCACCAGCAGCAGAATCGACAATGCGGAGAGGAAGATCAACAACTGCCTCCTGGAACTCGGCGTCGCCAACGACGTCCGCCTCCTCGTCCTCGGCAACCAGCAGACCACCACCGACGGCCGGCTCACTGTTCATGATGCTGTGCCCAGGCCCAGCACCAGCACCGCGCGCAGTAAACATCCCCGGGATGGTACTGAACATAAACGCTAAGCGTTCGTCTGTTAGTTTGAAACAAAAAACCAGTATGCACACGAATTATTCAGCAGGTGGATCGATATATTTCGGGGATAGCAGGAGCCGCAACGGGATCAAGGAAGACAGCGTTGCCGCCATACAGAACAACAGTTGGCGCGTGTCTGTACCGGCAGGTGGATCATCAGGACATGTATCAGTTGGCGACGACGACATCGACTGGAACGCCAGGAAGAAAGATGCTACCACCATACCCATGCGTGGTAACAGATGGGACGACAAGAATGGGCAAGCAACGGCAGGAGAGCGCAAGCGAGAGGCAGCTGCGGTGGGCGAGCCACAGATGCCCTCCACGACAAGGCCTGCTGCATCGGACAGGTACTGGCCGCCGCCGCCACAGGGCCCTCAAGACTGTCAATACCCCTACGCCAGCGCCGGCGACCACGGCGTTGTTCCCTACTACAATCATCATTCCGCTGAGGAAGACCCCAACTCCTGCTCCATCATGTGATGTGATGTGCTGTCGTTCGGTCAGCAATCAGGATCCTGAACGCTTACTAATTGCCGGCAAGCTTCAAGATAAGTAGAACACATACTGAATTAAGAAGAGCAAGTGCTTTTGTCCTAAGTGTGTGATGTAATGACTTAAAATATCATGACATCTTAACATCATCATATTATAGTATTGTAAACCCAATACGAAATTGATATGAACCGGGCGTCCGTCCCCAACTTGCGTCCAGACACGGCCCGTGACCTCCCCTCCTTATCCCATCGGCATCGTTATCCCATCCCGTAACCCATCCCCGCTCCCCCACGCGTCACTCGCTGCCGCAACGCCGCGCCGCTCTACGGGCCTGCTTGCGCCCCCAGGACGGACGCCGCGCCCCACCGCTCGCTGCCGTCCCGCCGCCCGTGCTCCCTCACTCCCTCCCTCGCTGCCTCGGCCTGCCTCCCCCCACCGGAGACGAGGACGACCACGGTGGCTTGGACGAGGTAGGTCGGTCATTTTTTTGATCTAAGCCCCACTCCTCCTCCTCCTCTGGATCTGAGTGCTCCCCCTCCTCCTTTGGATCTGAGCCCTCCTCCTCCTCCTCCTCTGGATCTAAGAGACGCGGCGGTGGCTAGGGTTCCGGCGTGCTCTGTTGCAGTAGCCTTGTTTTGCTGTTGCAACAAGTAATATTTCTTTCTTGCATTAGTGTTTTTTTGTTTCTGATATTGCATCTCGTATTGCAGTAGCCTTGTTTTAATGTTGCAACAAGTAATATTTATTTGTTACATTAGTCTCTTTTTTTCTGATGTTACTTCTCGCATTGCGCTTTATTCTGTTCGTTGCGGTAGCCTTGTTCTGATGTTGCAACAAGTAATATTTCTTTGTTGCATTAGCCACTTTTTTTTTCTGATGTTGCTTCTCGCATTGTGCTTTGTTCTGTTGTTGCAGTAGCCTTGTTCTGATGTTGCAACACGTAATATTTCTTTGTTGCATTAGTCCCTTTTTTCTGATCTTGCATCTCGCATTGCAGTAGCTTTGTTTTGTTGTTGCAGTAGCCTTGTTCTAATGTTGCAGTATACTTGTTCTGATGTTGCAAACAAGTAATAATAGTTCTAATGTTGCATCTCGCATTGCTCCGTGTTGCAACAGATCTTCCGATGAAAAATTTCTCATTGGATATTCGGATGATGGCGCACAGTGGGGATGGGCGTGAAGGGCAACGGGCGCGCAGGGGATGGCGGCACGGCGGGGGATGGCAACGCGACGAGGCACGGCGGCGCAGCGGGGGACAGCCGCACGCGGGGGCGCGCTCGTTCTATTGCATTGGATAGGTCCGCTTTATTTCAGTCGTTGCTTTATTCGATGAGATTTGGACGAGTCCTATTTGGATGGTCCCGAGGGGCGTCCGGACGCGTGCTCGCGCCAGACGTCCGGGTGCTAGTTGCGTCGAACCCAATAAGCACCAGCAACCAAGTAGTTGTATGCAGTTTCCATAGTTGTGTTTGGAGTATCATGCGTATAAGTTAATTGTTCGTATTTAAAGCATATCAGTGAATGTTCGATCTTGCTGTGTCTCTAAATGGTGTTACGTACAATTGGCCGCACGAGAACACCAAGTCCGGCAACTATATCTTGATGTTGAGGATATAGTCTACCCCTACACCTTGTTGACGGTCATGATGAAGGTGAACCAAATGGGAAACTGCTTTCTCTTAAGTTGCAACGAAAACATCTCATTATCGGACGGATATAAGGGTTTGTGAGATAGAGAAAACCCCGCTTTCTAGCTTGCTGCCCCACAATACTAGATTGGGCTTTGTTGTGGTACACCAAATGGATATGAGTTGAATAGTTAGAATTATCTATTACTTCTTACGAGGCAATATATGAAATATATATTTATTTAATATCTAAATTTGTAAAGTACTCAACGCGTAGCCCAACGAGTGCTCTGGCTTTTTGTCAGATAGGACATTGAACTCTTCTGCAAGATGCTATGATAACCTGCGGAGCCACCCACAATACTGATCTGGACGATGAGCGCAAACGTGGACGTTGAGGCCACTGTCCACGGTGTCCGTTGGGGACGCCTAATGAGTCTTCCTTTTCACCTTTTGCAGCTTGCGTAAAAAGTTGGTCATGTCTCATGAGAATGAGACCCATGAAAGAGATGCCTGACAATGACCATGTTTTCTTTCCCTTTCTTTTCTTTTTTCCCCTTTTTTTTTTCTGTGTGGCGCGTTTATCTATCAACACCAGCGGGCTGACCACCACCTGTCAGGCTATGAGATTATATTGACGCCACGTTGACATAATATGCAAGTACAGTAGATCATAACAACCTCGTCTATCCGAAGACCTCTTGCGTACACATAAACTCTGATAGACCCCTTTTTCCCCCTTCCAGATCTGCAGCGCTGCGTTGAGCCGTTGACTTTTCAGAAGGGAAGCAACCATTCTTTTTTGTTTGAAAGACTGATTGCTTCCAATCTAAAGCGCCACATGACGAGGACGAGGAACATACTGGTACATCAACAGCTCACTAACTGGTCCTGGAGGGCGGAGGCATGAGATGTACAGATATCTATCTACTCAATCGATCTCCGTTCTTGGTGGTTCAACTGAAACTGAATAAAAGAACAACTTTTACAAATGAACAACTGACAAAAGAACCATATACTGAAACAGATTACTGAATTCTCATTTCCTTTACAAATGCCAACGTGCTCAAGCGGTATTGTACTTATTCATCGGGATCCAACAATTTTTGTTTCCTATATATATAACATGTGCATGGCACATTTTCACACTGCATGTCTGCATACGAGCACTATTCCAAAAAAGTCGTACGAGTATACGATTCTATCTTGTAGGGAAACATATCCAGTATAGTTCCATGAACTCCATGATCGTTGGTCACGAGCAGCATCGACGAGGAGGAGGCTTGGGACGAGGCGGAAAGGCAGCAGCTGCTCAGCGCGGCGTCCGGTGAAGCTGTGGTTCCCGACACGCCTCGAGCTCAGCGTAAGACGTGGCGGGTCGCGTCTGCGCGGCCGGCCACTGCTGATACACAGCCCAACAAGAAACTGAAACGGCCCAATAAGAAAGAAAGCCATAGCACGGATCTCAAATGTCGCATTGGTGGAAGGTTCGGATTACTTCAGATGGAGTTTAACCAAATCAGGTTTGTTCTCTGTCCGCTCAATGTATCTCTATCTTATAGATACACAAACACCTTTTCGTCATAGGAAGATCTGGAAGATAAAAATTCCTCTCAAAATTAAAATCTTTCTTTGGTTCTTGCAAAGGGGTGTCGTCTTAACCAAAGACAACCTCGCTAAGAAAAATTAGAAGGGGAGTCAAAAGTGCATCTGCTGTAATGGGAATGGAACTATCCAACATTTGTTCCTAGACTGTCCCCTTACCAAAATGATTTGGAGGATTATCTTTTTTGCTACTAGTTTGACCCAACCTAGATCAATCAGCCACATGTTTGGTAGTTGGCTGACTAATCAAAATAAAAGGATTAGAAATTTGATTTGGGTGGGGGTGGCTGCCATGTTTTGGGCTATCTGGAGATGCCGTAATGATGTTGTTTTTAATCAAATGAAATCTAACTCTATTATGCAGGTAATTTTCAGAGGAGCGTACTGGTTACGCTCTTGGGCCCAGCTGCAGCGTGATGAGACAGCCAAGGACGCGCTCTCAACGATGAGCAAGAAATCGGAAATTATTGCTTTAGAGATATCCAATAAAGGATGGAAACATTTATTTTGTTTGAACTAGCGTCCTGATCGATCTATAAGACTATGGCTTTCTCTTTTTTTCATTCAAAACTTTGTAATAATGGGCTGTGTACATCCTTGGATGTAGAGGCCGGATATTTGTTTTATCCATTATCTAAAAAAAAGAAAGAAAGCCACTGAAGATAGCACGAATCTCAACAAAATCGCAGCCGTAGAAAACTGATTGATTAAGAGACAAAACAACAACCGATAGATGAATAGAAATCCCGAAGAAGAATGGATAATAGTTTTAAAAAAAAAGAATTGATAATATTTTTTAAAAAATGGAGAATGACGACCGGCCTGGGCCACTTCTAGGCCCATTGGCCGGGAAGCCAACCCGGCTAGCACCTTATCCATGTGCTGGAGCTGGAGCTCGTCTCCACCGAAGGCTGAGAGCAGAGGGTGGATAGCCCCTGGCGGCGGCGGCAGCTTTCATAGTCCGCCCGCTCTAAGCGGCATGTCTAGCCGAAGGACACGGTCACGGATTTAAAACCTGTGGGCCAAGCTTGTAAATCTTAAGTCAATTAGCAAAACCCCCACAGGTAATGCCCAGATCCGCCCCTCGGGGTGCCGTGGACATCTCTCTCGGCTCTGATAGCGGCGTTCAATCTAGCGAGCAGTTTTTTATTAACCCTGATCTATAAACTCTATAAGGCCCCGTTCGGTTCCTGGAAAATAACCCCCCGAACCATTTCCGGCCGGATTCGTTACTAAAATTTATATACGCCTTCCACGGCCGGAATGGTTCCACGGTCAGATTCACTCTAACCGAACGGAGCCTAAAGCTAAACCCCGCTAGCTATTTCTCTAAACAAGTTGTCCACCTAATCAGTCCACTACGGATGCATTTATGACCAACTAGCATTTGCAATTATGATCTACATGTCAACGAGACACGTCATCCACTAACATGCATTTAGTTGTCCACATCAGCGTGCCACGTCATTCACTAACATTAACGTATAATTGTTGATCCCTTTATATAAGTAATTTTATTCTAAATCATCAGCAATTTCCGCGGCAACGCGCGGGGTATTCACCAAGTTAAATGCAATATGTAAAGCATGTAATATACATGTCTGTATGTATATATACTATCCGTACAAAGTATGTACTACGTGTACAATATATTAGGCTAGGAGCAATTGCTCCTGATGGCCATATGATTCTTTCATCATACCTTATAGAGGATGCCAATTTGATCTACTCTACTAGCCACGTAAGGCAGTTGTCAGTAGATTAATACCACATAGGGCATTTGGCATTGTCATAAATCTGCCTGACGATGATGCATGTCGATGTACATATCAAAAGCAGATACATTCCACTAATAATGTCGAGAATACGATGTAGTCATTCAGAAGACGTCTGCATGAGCATTGGCATCGAGGTCGGCGGCAACTTCAATGGAGATGTCGACGTAGAGCTTGTTGTGTTGATAACGTGTTATAAAACACGTCCCCAGTGGTTATGACATTTCACTCTCTGTCTCTCATGATGAACATAGTAGATAAAAATAGAATAACACATTCACAAGACAGGGAGACTATTCTTTATTTCTTTATATTGGTGATTATAACAGTTACCACGTATATATAGTTTAAGGCATAAGAGTTTGGTAAGAGACTACGTACAAATAAACTACCATGTAAGAGTCCTTTTGTTTTACGACACAAAGCACCATAAAGATTTCTTAATTAAATAGTTCAATCCAATACCCTGTACTTTACTTATGTTTCTTTTTGGGATAATTTGAGAGATGGCATGACAAGTGGTCTTGTTTTATTTGTAACTTATTTGCATATATCTTTATTCAATGAAAAAAATTTACAAAACCTTGATGCCCACCCAAATCTATATGACTTGTTTTTGTTATCGATACCTTATCCACGACCTTTGATACGAGTTTCTTGTCGCGCAGTTGAACTGTTTCTATGCATGGTTTTATTTTTGTGCACAATCTTTATCAACACATATTGCTAGAGGTAATACCGTGTCCTCTATGCAGGTGGATTGTACTTCTCGCGTGTAAGTAGATCACAATTTTATTCGACACACATTTGTTTCTTACATATATGATGAAGCATAAGATTTACTTTATCTTATTTTATTTTCACTCAAAGATCCGGGCAAGAGCCATAAGAAATAGCAAACCCATAAGCAATGCAAGTTCTTTCACGACGTGCCTGATGCCTCGTAGCCTTCGGTCTTTGTTGGCGGAGTGTGCTTGCGGAGAAGAGCGTGGCTACCAAACAGCTATTCATGATTGGCAAAGCAAAAACGGGAGCGAAGGTACCCTAAGAAACCTTTCGCTGATGAGCCGTCCGGCCGTATGGCCACATGCGGCCGAGCGACCTGCAGGCTCTGCTTCCCTTTACCATTATTGGACGACGACGGGTGTGGGTCCTCCTCCTCCTTGTCGTCGCCGGAATCAGAGGATGAGCCCGAGGACGGGTCGCTGAAACGTTGCCTGGCCGGCAGCTCCCCGTTGCTGCGGGATGGGCCAACAATGTCCAACTTCAGCAGATCAGCATAGCCTATTTTCTTGCGCAGTGCGCTAATGAGCTTGACGGAGTCCACACCTTGGCCCACCACCACCACACGGTCGGCCATGTTCGCTTCGCCCGAAAGGCAAATACCAGCGATCGCCACTGAGTCGACCCCACCCAATGCAACCACAAGTGCCATCGCCTTGCTACGGGACTTATTGGACGTCATTGCCACCTTTATCACGATCTTTTGCTGCAACAAGATAACAACAACAACCACTTCCATGTTAAATGTTTCATTTTTCAATTGAAAATCAGAACAGGGACCTGACAGCAGAGGTAGCTGACGCAATATTGGGTCTGTTTTGGATGCGCAATTTTAGAAAAGCATGGTATCATGAAACTGTAATTTTATATAAACCAATGACACACAAAGTGACAAAACTGTTGTTTAGAAAAAAGAATCCTCATTAGTGCACTTTCCAATGGAACTTTCAAAAAACTACGGTTTTGACATAACTATGGCTTAAAAATTACAAGATTTCTTGTATACAAATACCCACCAGCTTTTGAAAACCAAAATATTTTGTAAAACCATAGTGTCTACCCAATGCTCTAAAAAAATACTTTGCATGCTTAAATCTGGTCCTATAGGAAGAAGCTACACATCCACTAACTTGCTTAAGCCCTGTTTGGATGCTGTGGTTTTAAGAAACTCTAGTATCACGGAATTTTAGGTTAAGAAGCACGAGACAAGTAAACCCATAGTTTAGAAAAAAAAGGTGGAGTTTTAAAAACCCCAAAAGAATACAGTTTTAAGTAATACTATGGTTTTCAAAACTATAAAGTTCGTTCCATCCAAACTCTTCATGCCCCTTGAAAAAACTAAAGTATATTACAAAACTCAAAACATACTTTGCATACGAGCAGTGCCTTACTCATTTTGTTATTACTAGCAAATATGTATGTGTGTTGCCATGAAACATACAATTCATATCATCTGTTTGAATACGTTTTGCGATCAGATTCTGTACTGTGACTAGACACTTGCTATTTTAACTAATTTAAGCATGGATTGTTAGTTTGGGTCACGGGCGGGAGAGTAAACCAATGATAATTCTTATCTCTAATTTATCTCAAACCAGTACTTTTAGTAAAATCTGCTAGAACTATTATGCTAGGAGTGGAGGGATAAATGGACCGTGGAATGGAGTGACCGATGAAAATTTGGTGAAGTTTTTCTCCTGATAATATATTGATTCATTCACATGGCTTCAAACATGGAAACTGAAAGAGAAAACTGCCTCACGAGGTTTAATATCCAAGAAGATCTCCACACAGGAAAACTTCATAGGCATATGTCATATGTGCTTTGTACTAGAGTCTTTTCAGAGGTCCAAACACGCGATTTTGCTGACCATCGATCTTTCATCCAACAGCCACGAGATGTTTTTCTATGTAAACATCAGGGGGCTGCTTAGTAAATTGCAAAACAAAAATACTAAAACATTAATCGAAGTTCTTCTAAGTCTATAAGTCGTGAATGGCCTGTGGTCCAGTAGTAAAGCTGTCCAGTGGGACACTCCTGTTGTCGCACCTTTTTTTCTGGAACTTTTCTAGAAAATTTAGAGTATACGCACGCGTGTGCTGTTCGGTGGTATTATGGTGTATGTGTAGATTGTATGGGTTGTTTGTGTCCAAGTTGTATCCAATTAAAAAAAATTAATAAGTCAACATGCTGTCAGAGCCCCTACTCCACCAACCTTCTAGGTGTGAGATCTATGACCACGTGCCTTGTCGGCCAACTCTCGTCGGTCTACCTAATATATTAGTGTAATCCCCAACTGCACATCTACTCCTTCTGTTCCCGATAGAGTTGTCTTAAGTCGAATCTTTTAAACTTTAACTGAATTTTTAGCAAAAATACATTAAGATTTATGGTATTAAATTAGTATTATTAGATTTGTCATATAATATGTTTTCATAAGGTGCTTATTTTATGTCATAAAAGTTATTACTCTTTTCTATAAAGTTAGTCAAACTTTAAAAAATTTGACTGGCACGGATTCTAGAAATTAATATATTTATGAGGTGTTTGGACTGCTCCACTCCATGTTTTTCAGCTCCACTCCACATTTTATCAGCCTAACGATTTTAACTCTATGCACTCTTATCGAGGAAAAAGAATAGTGATGAGAGCACCTAAAGAGGTGCTCTATAAACTCCTATTTTTATACAGTTGCTTCACAATAAAGTATGAGTAGCAGAGTTTACGGAGCAGTTCCAAACACACCTACCTTGCGGACGGAGGGAGGGAGTACCATCACTGTCCTCCACTTTATTCCAGACCGCACACTCACCCACCCTCTCCTCCACGTATTTTCCACCACCGGTCCACCTTGTACATTAATTAATTAATATTATAATTATGATCCCCAACTACCCACTCTCCCCTACTTCATTTCCTAACCACACACTCTCCTACACTCCGCCCCACGTCTTTCCACCACTGGCCCATCACGATGCACCTTGTGGAGCTCTAGTACTGCCTTACCGGTTAGCTGCTCATCATCTTACTCGGGAACCCTCAATAGCCCTAGGCCCTTAAAATGGAGCACCAATTTTTTTTTTTGAAGAAGATTTTATTAAATTTTCAAGCAAATTAAAATAAAAGAACCAATGATCACTGTTGGCGATGTTCTGTGGTTTAGTATTTGGAGACATTAGACAAGTGAGCCACAGACGACCTCTCCGTGGGGGTGGCTTCTGATGGTGGCCACTTTGGAGAGAGACCAAAGAGGACACGAACATAGGTGTGGGTCCTCACATCGCAGCAGTCATAAAATGTGTTTGTTCTGAGGATTTGGACCAGTCGACTAACGTGTTAATTGCCTGCTTTGTGAACAGTGTGGCTAACCATTACTCCCTTTGTTTCAAATAATAAGACGTTTTGACTTTTCTAGGTACATTCATTTAACTATGTATGTAGACTGTGTATATCAAAGTGTATAACCATGAAAGGATCTAGGCCCCTAGTTGGGTTTCGGTGATTAATGACGACACGAGATTGCTATAACTAACGTGTGTTTTGCAGAGGCAAATTAAGTTAGGTCATAGTAATGGAAATTGATTGGGCAATTATGGTATTCATGCCCCTGTCGATGAAAATCGTTTCGGTTTTCAAATGATGGACGATAAGGTTAAAGACAGACTAGTTCTAAGTGTTGTTTGACGTTGGAGAGACACTTAGAGTAGTTTAGGACTTTGTTTTTCCTTTGGCCATACTATTAAGGGGGGTATGGACTAGTAGCTTGACCTAGGTCAGTCTAATAGATTAGGTGTAATGCACACTTGTCAAAACTAGCACTAGCTAGCTCAGGAATAGCTCAAAGATCAATTGGAGTCAACTTCATTTACTAAGGATTTCGAATTAGAAGTGAATGGAGGGTCAAATGACTGACCGGACGCTGGTCGGGTTGTGATCGGACGCAGCTGGGAGAGTCCGGTCAATTCATTTGAACGGTAGAGTTGTCAGACGTGGACCAGAAGCTAGATCGGACGCTGGGGTGCCAGCGTCCGTCAACAACAGAGAGCATCCAGAGAGGGATTTTGCTGACCGGACGCGTCCGATGGGTGTTGACCGGACACAGGACAGAGTCCGGTCAGTATCAACGGCTACTTCTGACACAGTGACGTTTACTACTGACTAGAGGGTCCGGTCACCCAAATCGACGCGTTCGATCACCCCGAAGTTTGCTGAGTTGGCCTCCAACCGTTATGTTTTGAATGAGGGGGTATAAATACTTATCCCACTCGTCCATGGGAGCCCTCTTGCTCATTTGTTCAGCTGAGCAACACCTTTGGAGTGCAAGGGAGTGCAAGAGCCTAGTGGGGTGATTGAGATTTGATAATCTAAGATTAAGGACCTCATTAGTGCATAGGAAGTAGCAAGTGTGCATCCACCTTTCAAATTAGGCTTGTCATGGTCAAGTGAGAGTTCATGCTTGTTACTCTTGGTGATCGCCATCACCTAGACGGCTCGGTGGTGGTTGAAAGCTTGGTGATCATCCGGTAGAGCTTGTGGATGACCCAAGTCGTCTTGTGAGCGGTTGGGGGCGATTCACCGCGACGGAGTGTCGAAGAATTAGCCCGTAGAGAGCACTTAATCCTTGCACGGATCACGGGGGAGCTACACCCTTGCGCGGGTGCTCCAACGAGGACTAGTGGGCAGTGGCGACTCTCCGATACCTCGAAAAAACATCGTCGTGTTTCTCTTCCTCTCTTTACTTTGAGTACTTACATTTGAGCAATTCAATTCATGTCTTTACATTATTAGAATTGCCATGCAAGAGTAGGATTAGAACCTAGGGTGCAAAACTTTTGTGCGGTAGAACAATAGAATCACTCTTAGGCACAAGGGGGTGAAATGGGCTAAGTGTAGGACTTAATTATTGCAACAAATTTAGAATTAGCCCAATTCACCCTCCCTCTTGGGAATCTTGATCCTTTCAAACAAAAACTATATATACTCCCTCCATACTGGTAAAAAATATCGTTTAGGACAATATTTAGCATACCAAGGAGTGATTAATTAAGGTAGAGTGTTCCCTATCTACCCCTATTAAATACGGCTGCGGCTACATTCCATACAAGAAAGTTACACATGTTTACTGGCTAGCGCAGCGGGGTTGGAGTTGAGACGTTGCGGGTTTGACCCCCGCCGTCGCGATTATTTTTGGTTTTAGCGCATTTTGCATGGCTTGCGCACGTTGCATGCGCTTGCATGGCACTGTGCGGCGGGGAGGATTTCGCGGCCCACGCCTGCATGCACTCTGCATGCGCGGTGCGGCGATCGAAGAGGCAAGGGCGTTTTCGTCCAGAATATCGGCTGCGGGTGCATAACGTCGTTCTTTTCGCAAACGAGGGGAGGGGCCAGGACGACGTTTTTTTTCCAATATGGAGGGAGTATATATCTAGAAAAGTAAAAACGTCATATAATTTGAAATGCATGAAGTACTAGTTTTGTTAATTCCAAATTTCTAGTAATTCCACCATATGCAAAGAAAACCATATTAGCTTGAGGCATACTACATAACAAACCGACGCATTAACTTCTACTCCCTCCGTTCAAAATTATAAGTCGTTTTGACTTTTTTGGTACATTTATTTTGCATTGCTATGCATCTAGATATAATAATGTCTAGATCCATAGCAAAATGGAAGAACAAAAAAAGTCAAAGCGACTTATAATTTGAAACGGAGGGAGTACTACAACGAAGAAACAAGCAAGATAAGATTAGCAAGACCAAGGCACCAAGCACATGGAGTACCTTCAATCCGAAAGCATGGCCACCTTCGCTGATGTGTTCCTCTGAAGAGAGATGCAAAGTAGACTCCCCCTCAGACCAATTAAATTCTGCTAACCCTGTTGCAAAAACAACGGACGGAGTTTGAGTTATGCACGCTAATGTAGAGCTATGGTAGAGCTCAACATGCAGTAATACTCCACAAGCTAAATGAGAAGGTTTCAACAAGGATATAGACGCCACTGAATATATAATTCAACAAAGATCATTACATTTTTATTAACAATAACCCGTGCATACTATTTCCATGGAAGAAAAGTTCATCAGTTTGATTTCACAGGTTCTAGGACAAAAGATAACAGAAGATGCCATCTTACTTGATGAGGAAGCACATGGCACCGCGTTTCCTGTTGCTACCATTGTTGTATTTCTGTTAACTCCAGGCCTGTGTCATTGCAATTCACAGAAGTAAATATCGTTGTTATATTGCTGAGTATGATTCATTATCTTCTGCATCAACCCATCACTAGATAAAGATGCGTATTTTTCTATTTTGCGCAAACGAAATGTGCATTGCTTATCTCATCAAATCACTTAAGCAAATAAAACACAAGTACTGTATGATGCATATGCAACAGGTCAATGAACAGAAAAAAAATCTCAACTAGGTCTGACTGAAGATATGGTCCTGTGAGAACATCACTCTAGGTAAATGTCTAAAGTTGTTGGGAACTGCAAAAGTTAATTTCAATTTGAAGGAGAGATTTTCTCGATGTCTGACCTCATTTCAAGGGCACTCAAATTACTGTCATATGAGTTCACCCCTCCTGCAACCTGAAATAACAAATTATTAAAGCAAGCTACTGTAATGATGAAAAATTTACTATTCTAAGTAATACCTTGTGCTGCACAGAACAAAACTAGCAAAATTTAGGAAACTGTAAAGTTTTCTGAATGAAGGTAAAATCATCCTGATCTACCTTGTAGTTTTCTCCTATGTGTTGGCAAAAACTGCCAACTGAATTTGGGAAGATGCCTTCCTGATGTATATGAGGATCAATGCCAACATATTCAAAATTTTGTAAGGGGTCTACTACTTACTGATCATCAAGCTGATTTAATAACTTGGAGGTCAAGTCAGTCTGGTAAATTTCAGTGAAATCTCTATACGGACGTTAGACAAACTCTGATTCCGGGCTTAAATCCTTTATGTGGTTAGTGGAAAATCTGATTCTGAAGTGACTAGAGAGCCCCACTTGATATTTATGTGCTCAAAATGAAAGTGTAGATCACCTTATTTTCTACTACCCTGTAATAAGCAGAGTGGTTTGGAATGTGGTTGCGTTGGTGCAACTTGTAGGCCTATCAATGTTCAACAATATAGGCTATGGGTTAAGCAGGTGCCTTGATGTGAGGTGGCGTATGCCTTGGGGGTGTCAGCAATTTGCTGGGCCATTTCGAATTCAAGAAACAGAGCATGTTCTGATAAGGAAAATATAAAGCATCCTTGTGACATTCTTGGCCAAGCTTTGCTCATATACGATGTACCAAGCAGGCTTTTTACATGATTGGATTCAAGGAGAAATGGAGTGATTGAGGTGGCCGGGATCATTCATCGTGCAGCTTTATTTTCAGGAGATGTGAGCGCAGGCACCGAATATTTCACAAGAGTTATATATCTATCTTCAGCTGTGTACCATCTCCGGATAATAGAGGCTGGAACCTTGTTTTATTATCTAAAAAAAAGAACTATATATCTATCTTCAGTGTAATTTCTGCATACTGCACCCAACAAAACAGCGTGCGCAGTGGTATCTATTTATATAAGCTGCTTATGACCAAAATAAACTAAGCTTAAAATCCAAATAGTATGCTTTTTTAGAGCTTGTTCTTACCACGCTTCTCCCCACAACACCCATTTGTACTAAAACGCAGAAGTTCTGTTACTTATTTTTACCATACTTTTATTTCATTTGTATAGCTTCTCAAAGAAGCACTTTTTTCACCGCTCGACTAAACATGGCCATTCTTATTAAAAAACATTCAATATGTGGTGTCATTATTTCTGTTTACCTAGCACCTTATTTAACAAGAATGAAACACTGGATTGGAACTAGCGCAGTGTGTGGCAAGGTAATGTGAGGAAATTACTTATACCTGCGGCAGTAGGAGTGGAGGATGAGCGCCGACGTAATGAAGAGTGTTTGTCACAGAAACGCTGATCTGGACCTGGAGGATACTGGTGGCGAAATTCGCCGGCGCCAGTTTGCGCAGTATATCTTCGTGCACCAGACGCAACCGCTTGGCCATGTCCCCAGCCCCCAAGAGATGGCGCAAGGCGCTCCTCTGTTGGCAATCTGTGATGAGCTCCAGCGCCTCCTCCATGCTGTCCGCTAGATCATCCAGTGGCCCGCTAAATGCTGGGTGCATCACCGCGCCCATCGTCAAGTCTTTTAGCCAGGACAAAAGAGCAGTGATCCTGGCCGCGCACCTCTGGATGTCTCTACACTCCTTCTTGTTCTGCTGGACCGTCTCCACTGCTTTCTTGATCTTCAGGGCAGCTCTGACGATCCTCTCCAGGGCACCCAGTGCAAGATCGGCCATCTTGCGTTGAACTGCTGAGCTTGATCACATAAAAAACCATTCAGATCTGATCTTTTGGTTACAGTAACAACTGAGGAAATTATTGAACAAGAAAGCAAGCGCACACCGACCTTATAATTAGTAGGGGATGAATCAATATATGGACGTCTCCTTCCTTCTCGATCTCGCCTCTGCTTCACACCCTGCAGTCCTTCCACCAAGGGATAGGGAGTCTCCTGTCCCAACTCAGATCCAGTGGAGAGGAAGATACTAGCCTGCTTTAAAAAATAGCAAGACTGGCTCATACTAAGTCGTTCTCAACAGAAACTGCACGGAGCCCGCCGAAGGAGACTTCCCATCCATCGTGGTCAGCGGGCACGACGTCAGTCTCCCCGTTGTCTGTTTCCGGTGGCTGTACCTGCACATGCCATGCGGTGTCCGTCCCGAGAGCGCCTTGCACACGGTTTCACGGTGTCGGCGGAGCATGTGCATGTGTAACCAACCTGTGCGTTTGTAACCAACCTGTTAACCTGTAAACCGTGTGCTGTGCGGACGTAACACCGCACTATATCTATATCTATATACCTAATGATAAAGAGACAAAATTTCAGTCTATTTTTTCGTCCAGCTTTTTGTACTGTTAGTTTATTATTGTCGTCATAAGCCAAAAACCGACAGTGATAGCACCACATCACTATCGGTTCATGGCTAGAACCGACAGTAACATATCACCGTCCATTTACAGTTGGTTCCAGATACAAACCGATAGTGATATGGACTTTCAGTGCCGGTTTTGGTCCACCCCCAATCATTTTCTGATTTTGAAGCTAAGAACCGACGTTGGGTCATCACTGCAGGTTCTCCAAAAACCGGCACTGATGGTACCAGCAATGAATGTCCAATCTGTAATAGTGACAAGAGGCAGGCAGGAGAAGAAGTGGTGCGATGGCAACAGCCGCCAAGAGGAACAAAATTGCATTGGCGATGTTGTGCCTTGCATTGGTGGTGATGGTGGCATCCGTCTCAGCGTTGGAGAAATGCGACATAAGTGGCTGCATCAAGGCGCTCCTAAACTTTACTCCCTATCACATCAGATATTTTGACACTAATTAGAAGTATTAGACATAGACTAATTACAAAACTAATTCCACAGATGGAGGCTAATTTGTGAGACAAATCTATTAAGCCTAATTAGTCCGTGATTTGATAATGTAGTGCTACAGTAAACATGTCCTAATCATGAATTATTTGGAATTTTTAGTAGATTCGTCTCGCTAATTAGTCTACTCCTGTGCAATTAGTTTTATAATTAGCTCATGTTTAGTTTTTTTAGTTAGCATTCGAATGTCCGATGCAACACGGACTAAACTTCCGACACTGGATTGTTTGGATATATACTAGAGGATTAAATTTTAGTCCCATCACATCAGATGTTGAGATGCTAATTAGGAGTATTAAATATAGACTAATAAAAAAATAAATTACATTGATAGAGGCTAATTTGCGAGACGAATTTTGTAAGCCTAATTAGTTCATGACTTGACAATATGGTGCTACAGTAAACATGTGCTAATGATGAATTAATTAGGCTTAATAGGTTTGTAAACACGAATTAGTCTTGGCTTATGCAATTAGTTTTATAATTAACTCATATTTAGTTCTTTTAATTAGCATCCGAACATACGATTAAACTTTAGCCTTGTGCCTGCCAGCTCCGTAGGTTTATCCCCTTTTCATGGTCCGTAAGAATTTCAGAGCGGATGACTGCGTCCCCGCTCATGTCTGCAGAAATTAGTCCGTCATTCGGTGTTACTGCAAAAATTAGTTCGCTGTCAGCTTGTGCCTTTTCTATTTTACTCTATTTATTATGTTGTACTATTATATACTGCTACATGTGTATTGATTCCTGGAATAATGATATCTCGCACAGCACCAATCTCCACCACTGTTCTCCCACTCAGCTCACATTCCTCTCCAATAATGATATCCTAATAATGCCACAATTAATCTCCACCACTCACTACCACAGAAACGATTTACAACAACATGGCTTTTGAATACCTAGAGCCATTTCTAAAAACTAGTTTGAAAACCAGCCATCTCTAGAAATGTATTTCTAGGGCGGCTTAGATTTCCAACCTTCACTAAAAATGCTCCTATCTTTAGTGGTGGCTCTAGATCCAGCTGCCACTAGATTTCTAGAGGCGCCTAGATTTAGACACAACACCGCAACATCGAGATTGGCGATGAACAATGTGCTCATAAAAGCAGATATAGCAATGGATGATCAGACGCTTAAAAGTTATAATGACAGACCTATGCATGACTTCAGAGGCGAAAGGGTTAAGTGTCCCATCTCTTAAAATTGTTTCACCCTCCAATAGTTGCTCTATATCTTGTGCACATTCCAGAGAGTCGACCCTGCTCTCTATCTTTGGCAAATGAGCAACCAGAAATAGAAGATATCAATATTTGGAGATCTAATTAAAAAAGCTTTTGAAGGGCAATTTTTCATCAAGATCTCTATTAATACATAAGGATATAAAGAGGCTCTTGAATTTGCTCTTAGCACGTTTTCCTCTAAAAATTGATTTACAGAGGTTGGGATTCTTTTTGAAGTCTCTAGATATTAACCGGGCAGTGCAGGGCATGCCGGCTCACACGGTAGGAAGTGCGGGTGGAGGGAGTAGGCCCTTGTGCCACGAGCCAAAGGAAAAGACAGGGGAGATCGAGCCTGAAGGGGTTTTCTAATTTATTAGGCCTAGTTTGGGAGCTAGGGCAAGATTAGCCCGCAGTACCGATGCCAGATAGTGGCTGACCTAGCAATACGGCCACTAGGGCCATGGCCCTAGTCTTATCCCTTACAAATTATCATTTTTTTTCTATAGTCAAGCACAATTAGTACTAATGTCTAATATAATGGCCCTAGTCTTTGGACAATCCTGGGTCCGTCTCTGCTCAGGGAGAGATTTTAGCGGCCATATTCAATTCTCCAGGGCGCCGTCCCCCGTCCCAGCATGCTTTTGGAAAAGTGACGCAACGTTGTCGCCTGGTACGTTGCCTGGCCTCGCATGTCGGGGAGAATCCGCTCGGGGAAAATGGGTCGCCCTGCCCCTCACGTGGGGCTTCCAAACGTAGTGATAATTTGGCCCCTGGCCTGTTTTCTCGTGGGGCTCCAGCCCAGGGAAAACTAGGTCACTGCCACGGACTCGGAGTCGCAACAATTCCTAATCGATTCGGACCCGGACGGCAGCCACCATATATACGGGGCGAGGACGAGAACGAGAGCTAGAGAAGGAAGCGTTGCACGTACGTACTCTGCTCAACGTATTATAAGGGCCAGAAAGGAAGAGAAAATCAGAAAAGGGAGATGGCAGGCATATAGCAAGATGGTGCGCCAGGGGGGACATGGCGCGCCTGCTCCCAGACGACGTGCTGGCGGACGTCCTCCGCCGACTGCCGCCTCGAAGCCTCGCCGTTTCCCGCTAGGTCTGCATCTCGTGGCGCGCGCTCATCGACGACCGTGGCATCCAGCACGCCGATATCCTCCCGCGGTCACTGGCAGGCCTCGTTCTCAGCTACAACAGGGTGGAGTACGCGGAGCTCTTCGCCCGCCCTTCCGTGGACCTGGACGACTACTGGATGCCCAACGGCCTCGTCGGCGACCACTGCAACGGCCTCCTCCTGCTGTACGACTGGGTGCACAACCCTGCCACCGGTGGCCACGCCCCGTTGCCCGAACGCCCGGTGAGGATGGATCCGTACGCCGTCGAGTATGGACCCTGCTGTCTCGTCGCACTACGAGATGTTGTTGGTCCCCAAGGCCAAGCTGCTTCGTCCCCGAGCTACGCTTGACAGTGCCTTGCTGCGCTCGGAATGGCCACTGTCGCCATGGATCCTCAGGTTCTTCTCGTCCGCGACGGGGCTATGGGAGGACAAGTCATTTGTTCGACAGGGTGAGGCTGCAGGAACCGTCGCCGACATGCAACTGGATCGAGGATTTGTTGAACTATAGGCGGCAGGAAAGCTGAATACTGGCGTGGCGCACTCTACGTTCACTGCCAAACTGACTTTATCATGAGGTATGTATGTATCTACTGCCTTACTTTATTTATAATATAATATGGTTATATGAGTATATAAGAAATTAGAGACCCTCTTTGCTTTGACTTGTCCAGCTCGATCTCCAAACAAAAGTTCCATGCAGCATTGACCAATGTAATTCAAACCTTTTCTTACGTGTTTCTTCGATCACTTTGCAGGATATCATTGTCAAATTGCTCTTACAGAGTAATAAAAAAACCAAGTGGTTTCCAAGAAAAGAACTTTGTTCTAGGAAAGTCTAAGAAGGGGATTTACTACGCATTACTCGATGTTAACTATCGTCTGTGGGTCTGGATCCTTGACGAATCGAGTGATGATCAGGTTGAGTGGAAATTGAGACACGACAGTGGTTGGGGGCCTGCGTTTCCGTGTCTAAGCAGTGACTGTGGACCCTGGATCTTATGAAATATAAACTTTGACAATGAGAACGAAGACGAAGAAGAAGACCAAGGGGAACAAGAATTCGAGTGGAACTCTGATGACGATAGTTTTATTCTACCCACTGATGCTAGAGTTGAAGAGTGTCACGCGTTTTCTCGATTTCGTATTGTTGCGTTTCATCCTTACAAAGAGATTATCTTGTTCGACAGATCATCATCAAGAGCATTGGTGTATCATTTGAGCAGCTCGATACTTGAAGACTTGGGAAATTGTTGCCAACAAATAAGCTCGATCCTTCTCAGCACATGAGAAGTTGTTTTATATACACGCCATGCTGGATGGATGAGTTGCCAAACAAAATCAGGGAAACCTAAGATCACCATGTCTCGGGTTGAGGTTATTTTGTGAACAAAGCATATTTTTTCTCAAGTGTAAGGCTTTGTTACTATTGTATGAGGTATCAATTCGTTTGTAGTTAATAATTGGATATTTAAAGTACTCTGCTATGATTTTGAATTGTGTCTGTTATTTTTGTACAGCGTATTCAGTACTACATCTGAAATGACGGATATATTAAAGAAGTGTGTTAGAGGCACTGCTACAGAAAAGATTTGTACCAACGCCTCCTTTTTTATAGGGGCGGCTCTATATACAAATCGTTCCCAAACGGGCCGCCCCTACAAATAGCCCTATTTATAGGGGTGGCTCAATATCCAGCCGCCCATACAAACCCGATTTGTAGTCGCCGAATAGTAAAAATTTAGTACTAAAATTTGAATTTTTTCAAATGATCTCGGATAGAGAAATGACCAAAATAAAAGTTGTAGATCTCGAAAAGTTATAGAATTTTGTTGTTTACAACTTTTCCATTTGAAATCATTTACTATTTCAAAATGCTGTTAGAAATTCAACTTTTAAATTATTGAACTCTGATTTCTCTTTTTAATCTCTAGATAAAACTTGTAACTAGTCTTTCTATCTCGTACTAACTTCAAATTTGATGATTTTTTTTCTAAAATTTTCTAAAATCATGCTCTATCAGTTTATTGTGGTTTTATAGCTATTATTTTGGTCATCTTTTCATGTGACTGTGTTTTATCAATTTAAAATTTGAATTTAAAAAAATGGCAACTTCAAACATCATTTTGAAACATTAAATGATTTCAGCTGAAAAAGTCATGAACATAAAAGTTGTAGAACTGATCAAGAACTACAACTTTTATTTTGGTCATTTCTTCATCCGACAAAGTGATAATAACATTGTTCACAAAATTTCCATAAACTATAAGAGGGATATGTAAAATTTGTGAACAATGTTATTACCACTATGTCGGATGAACAAATGACCAAAATAAAAGTTGCAGATCTCGGAAAGTTATAGAACTTTTAGTTGACAACTTTTTCATTTGAATTCATTTTGTCAAGGAAAACAACGTTTAAATTTCTTGAATTTAAAAATTTGAAATTATTCAAATGACCTCGGATGGAGAAACAACATAAATGAAAGTTGTTGATCCAAAAAGTTATTCAACTTTATAGTTGACAACTTTGTCATTTCAAACACTATAAGAATCCTGTTAATCCATGATGGAAAATTTTCGTCACGGATCACTGAAAAACCGTCAGTAAACAGCATCTGTGATGGTTTCAGAAATCATCACAGATTGAGCATCATGGATTGACATGCGTGACGGTTTTAAACCGTCACGATAGAGCCCGAGGCCTAGTTAGTCCAGCCCGAACCCATTTCCTGTGACGAAAAATAACCATCACGAATCAATTGCCACATCAAAGATACACCAGCTCATTTGTTAACAGGCCAGAATCAAAGATGGGCCAAGTTTGGCCCAATTTTAGCCATTTTCGCATCAATTTTTCAGCCATTTTCACAAGCCCGTTTCAGCATATTGCAACCCAAATTCATCACTAATTTTTAGCCCACTTTTCAGTCCACTACTACAGCACATATAGCCCATATACACAGCCCATTTTTGAACATTCAGCCCATATACACAGCCCACACACAGCTCAAATAATTACTGTTGCAACAATATACACAGCCCACACATTAAATAAAATAATACACAGCCCACACATTAAATAAAATAACTCATATTTCCATCCAACAATATATCACATAAATTTGCAACCAACATCAGATTACAAGTATTCATCCAACAATAGTTAACATACAGAAGTGCATAAAGCCATATAGTTTACCATGGCACAAGCCAACAACACAGAATGCATAGAAGCCCAGCAGCTTGATGCATGTAGCAGCAACAGCAAAATGCGAGCAGTAGCAACAAAATATATACCACCATGTATCGCTTAACTTGATCGAAATTGACTTGACACAAGTTAGCAGCAGCAAAATGCATCAAGTTAACAGCACCAATAGTTACTGTTCAACTAAAAATCTGGAAGAACATGTCCAACTAAAAAAAAGACAGTTGCGGTTACAATAACAGCAGTAGCTTATTACAATAGCACCAGTAGCTTGTACCAAATTATACAAAGACAAATCTAAAAAATAGCAGCAGTAGCTTGTTACAATAGCATATGCAGCAGCATGTTACAAATAGCTTAATATGGTGGTTAATAGCAGCAGAAGCTTAATATTTTTTTTATGACAAAGGAACCTTTATTGATTAGCAGCAAGCTGCTGCAACAAGGGAGAACCACTCCTGGTTTACATCATACAAAGCCTCATGAAGAGGACATCTACAAATATGTTCGGAACTGATACATGTGAAAACAGCAAGGCTACAATTATCTGGTGAGGCTCTAAAGGCTTGGGAAGATAAAATATGCTTAATATTGTCATCACAAGAGCACAGCATGTTAAAAACACAATATTCTGTAAACTTATCCTTACATTAGAGCAGCAGCATGACAAGTAGTTGTGTTCTTACATAGCATTAGAGTTAGATTGAATTAGGAAGGGAAGAAAAACAAGTTAAGACTTGACAACATGGAGGAATTAGGACCTTAGAATTCTCATCGTCAATCAAATCTCCTTCATCTAAGCCAACTAATAATTGTTGCATATCAGAAGCTATTTTTCACTAAGCCAACTACACATATGTAGAAAATTTGGTTGTCTAATGTATAACCATTTTCCAGATTAAACATTTGGAATAAATAAGAAATAATTATACTTCAGGTGTTATAAATATGAAAATTCTAATAATCAGAGGACACGTAATACTCATTTGGCATTCTATTCCATCGCAGATACCTGTACAAAAATCTTCAAGACCTCTATTGCTGCTGCCACCAAGTTTAACTTAACATAAATCATCGCAGAGAGAAAGTACCTGTACAGAATTTATCCAAATTAGCCAATAAATCTGAAATTTACCCACAGCCGAACTGCACTACTGCTACTGTACTGAACCAAGGAAAGAAACAACTAAGCTGAAGTTAAAGGTTTTAAACTAACTAAACTGATAGCTAAAAGAACATGGTAAAACTATTACTAAGGTACCAGCATGCAACCGAGTGTGCCTGCAAGTGACAATTACCTTCACTGTTGCATTCCAAATAAGATAATCGAGTTGCTGAAAGTAACATAAACAGATCCAAACTCTGTAGTTGTAGAGCTGATCAAGGTCGAGAAAGTAGATAGCTACAGCTATTGTTGTTAAAGAATAGCTTATGTTGTTGATATGAAAATCAAGGCTGCCAGCTGCCAGAACAAATTGTTGCTCACTAACGATAGGCTGACTTGCTGCACTAGAACAAATTCAGAGCAAAAGCCAGGCACGCACTAGAGAAGAAACTACAGAGCTGTCGACAGAGACCCAGAACAACCAAGAAATCAAGAGCAGCTAAAGCTGCAGGTGCTGGTTTGCACCGAACAGCAGCTTTGAGAGAGCACGCCCAGACGCCCAACACCAGAACATACACCGGTCAGAAGCACAGAGCAAAGACAGCAGCTTGAGTGCTAGAGAAAATTGACAAACTGACCAAATCAATTCCAATTTCTCTTCTACTTAAGCTAAATTGGCACAATAAATTATGTAACAAAGAAGAAAGCATCCTCAAGCAATGCTTTTTATATACATGCCAATCATAGACTGATAATATTATGTTAGTCATTTATATTTATCTAGCAGGATTGTTTATCAAATATTCCCTTAGCATATGTGTTAAAAATAAAAGTGCAAAGGCAAACACAAGCTGCAGACATGAAGCAAACAATTGCTTTTCATAGATAAATTACTTGCTGCCTTAACTCAAACAATAGTAGCCTAAGTTCATCACTCCAATACACTAAGTCCCTACAGTTAAGAGCCATGAAAAAATGCTAACCACCTTTTCTAATGTAAAACACACGGGCTCTAACCAGATTACTTCAAACCTAGTACCATTTTCATATAAAATAAAACTTCTATGCTGAAATCTGTCTCATGTAACCTCAACTTTTCCTGGAAACAAAAGAGCAAGTTGGATAAATACTAAATAACAGACCCTACTTAAGGTCATATAGACTATAGATGACATTATTCTTCAAATCATAAAGAAATCAACAAATTACTACTTGGAACTCCTAAGTAGCCCTACACAATTGTTACCCAATCTTTTAGGTGCCAGACAGATTAGACGGAGGAAAGTGCCTGTGCACAACAGCAATATATCAACGCCATTGCCATGAGCGCACCTAACAGCCAGCACCAACATGCCTTTTCGATTCCCCCTCCTATGGTGCACCTGCAACAAATCCAAACCGGCCCCAAGCACCACCGCTCAAATCTGACCCAAGAATCGATTGCAAGAGAACGAAGTGCTGCTCACCTGGGAGCTGATGGCCAAGAGGAGAGACGCAGGGGCCAGCCAAGGCCAAAGTAGATCAGAGCCACCACTGTCACCAGAATCCCCATGGTCGTCCCACTCAGATCCACCTGCGCGTGTTGCTGCTGCACTTCCATACGCTCTCGCCTAGGGTTTCGGTGTAGCGACCTCGGGCATGGGTGTGCGGGCGCGCAGGCGCACAACGGCAGGCCTCCGCCGCTCCGAGGGCCGGGGTGGAGCGCCGCCCTCGGCCTCCTCCATGCTGGGATGGTCGTTGTGCCAGGGGATGGCTGTGCCCGGGGAAGAGAAGGGAGGCAGCCTAGATGGGAGAGGGTTGGGAGCGGCGGCCGGCGGAGAGGAGGGGCAGCTGTTGTTAGGTTAGGCCTCTGTATATGCAAGCGGGTTTTGGATATGGGCTGGATATCCTAGGTTGCAAATCCTGTTAGTGACGTTTCCTGAATCCATCACAGTGAATCCGTCACGGATTAAAGGATTTCTTGTAGTGAAATCATCTTGTCAAGAAAACTACTTTTGAATTTCTCAAATTTAAAATTTGAATTTTTTAAACGACCTTGGATAGACAAACAGTAAAAAAAAACTCGTAGATCTGAAAAGTTATGCAACTTTGTAGTTGATAACTTTTTGATTGAAAATCATCTTGTGAAGGAAAACTACGTTTAAATTTCTCAATTTTGAAATTCAAAATTTTTAAATGACCTCGGATGGACAAATAGGAAAACAAAAGTTATAGATCTTGAAAAGGTATACAACTTTGTAGTTGAAAACTTTTTTATTTGAATTCGTTTAGGTCTCAAAACACTAAATTTAAGCTCGGTTGAATAATACGAGGAGATAGAAAATCCAATATAAATACAAGTGATTGTGAGGTGCAGTGGTTAGAGGTGTTTCACGTGAGTGGGAGGTCAAGGGTTTGAATCCCATCGGCTTGCTATATTTGCGATTTGCTATTTTTTGGGCCCGAAATGCCACGACTTGCTATTTTTTTACGATTTGCTATTTTTTGGTTCGAAAAATGCCACAACTTGCTATTTTTTTGCGATTTTTTTGCTATTTTTTGGGCCCGGAACCGTGATTTCTGGAAAATGCCGCCCCTACAAATCATTCTCCGCCCCTACAAATCGACGACTTGTAGCAATGGCGTCATAGGGGCGGCTGCCAAAACCGCTCATAGAAATCATCTGGAGCCGCCCCTACAAATTAGTCCTGGAGTAGTGAGGAACCATTGGTTTCTCCCTAGAAATTTTTTCAGCCAATTGATCTTGAAAAGTATCACATAACTGTAATTTAGGATACACTAGTAATTTGATCCGGTCATTAACTTTGGAAGGACAAATTCATTTTCCCACGTCACACGTATTGGTCAAACAAGACGAACAGCTCAGTACCGGACTTTTTTGGTCCCCACCTGCTCCCTTCAATAACATTCTATTCTCCTTCGATAACATATATATGAAGTAAGAGTTTCATTAAAATAATTTCTTTATTTCATAACCTTGCTACATTCGAAATGTGTATAATGTTAAAGACCGCTGGAAGACTACAAGGTGTACAATAACAAAAAATCATTCGAGTATGGGATAAGCCCATACCCAGTGAAGAACACCATGCCTTGTCAAAAGAAGCTGGGGGAGAATTTGCATAAACAGCAAATACCACCAGAATCCTGCAAGGCATGGGCCGCAGACCTAGACACCGAGAACAAGGAGCGCCTCACTAGCCTTCCTGTTGCATCTACCGTAGATGATGCAGGGCGGGAGTGGTGTGCACCTTCTCCGCTGCCCTAGGGAAAGGAGGATCGCCTTCGTGCAAGGGGAGATGATGAACCGACTCCGAAGATGAGACCTGATGGATAAACCACATGTGCTTTGATAGTAATATAATCATCAGCATCCCCGGGCATCTATCGAAGTTCGACCCCCTAAATTCACAAGCATTGCTCTAGCATCTAGGTTGTGCAGCCCTTGCTGCATCTAGATGCCCGAGGAGACTTACCCGACTATCATTCTCCCAGCATCGTCACCGGAGCCGGTGGTGTTGGGGGAAGGAAGCCATGGGGGTGAAGACACTCAAAGATGTTCACTAGATCTGAAAACTTCAAGGACGAAGAACATGTGGTGTAAACCTAGAAGACAGCAACCATATGCCTATTTTTATAGCCACGCTGGTCACCAGTGTACCAGACTGGGCGGGAAAGATAAGGCGCATCGGATTCCCTGGCTGGCACTTCTTTATCTTTAACCGGACTTAATGATACAAAATACCTGAAATACCAGACTACATCGGCAAGTAGGCACACAAAGGACAAAGCCTTCTACTGGCTAATCATTCATGTCCTTTGGGGGCTACTATCGGTGATATGGACACAGGGTAACTCACTGCCCACATAAGACCCGCTACAACCAGGGTGGGCCTAATTAACCAGAGCAAAGAAGCGGCTGACAGGGTGCACAAGCAGGCCTGTGTTTTTCTATCCAACCAGTCCTGCAGCCTCCCAAACGTCGACATCCTTGGGCTCCACTCCGCTCGGTAGGTTCCAATCGAAGTGGTACAGAAGGCTGGCCAGTGCAAGCTCCAAGTTGGCCAATCCAAAGTTTACTCCCGGGCACATTCGGCGGCCAGACCCGAACGGGAGAAACTCATAGTCTGTCCCTTTGTAGTCTAGGTTGGTGTTCTCGAACCGCTCTGGCTTGAATTCCTAAGGATCTTCCCAGTACTTGGCATCCCTACAAATGGCCCAAACGTTGACGAACACGCATGTGCCCTTAGGAATGTCGTAGCCCATGACCCGGCATGTCTCACGGCATTTGCGTGGGACCAGGAGTGGCACCGGGCAGTGCAGCCTAAGAGCTTCCTTCACCACACACTTGAGGTAGCTAAGGTTTGCCCTGGCGAGATCGTCCTCGGTGATGGTGGTTGTCTTCCCCTTGAAGGCCTCCCGGACCTCGGCCTGCGCTCTCGCCATCATAGACGGGTACTAGCTCTGTCATGCACCAGGTCAGCGTGGTCGACGAGGTGTTGCTGCCCGCGGCAAACAAGTCCTAGCACAACAAATGGAACAGCAATCGATCTGGCATATATGCAGGTTTAGTTTCAGCTTTGCTAGAGAAGATCAACATAGTGTTAAATTCAATTGGGATCTCTAGCAGTAGATCTAGGGTTTGTTCCTTTGAATACGGGATGAACAAAGGGGAAAGATCGGAGAGATAAAGAGAGAGGTGTTGGTGATGAACCTGAGCCCTCGGAGGGAGTCGCGGAGCCGGCCATCTCAGGTTCGGTGATGGAGGCAGCACACGGGCAGCGACGGGTGGAGTAGAGGTGGCACGGACGTCGATGCAGTGTAGACGGATGGCGTAGCAGTGGCGACGGCGAAGTCAATGGAGCTTCCCGTCGCTGGCTGCGCGCCCTCTCAGATCGGTCTAGGGTTTGTCGGTGGGGTTTGCGGCTCACGGTGAACCTCGTACCTCGAGACGCCGGCCCCCCACCACTTTATATAGCGCAGTGCGACGGGGGCCCACCAACCATGTAGGGTTGGGCGCCCCCGATCAGGGCGCGTGACCAAGGCCCAATAGGCCGTTGGGCTTATTGGCTGGGAGATCAATCTAACATTCTCCCCCTTGATCTCACTATTACTTTTATCTTTTAAACTTTAAACTTCAATCCTTTTATCCTTACTCATTTCTTCACAGATGATGCATAGAGCATGTTTCATCGTCATGGTCAATCGCCGATAGATTTAACAGCTACAATGCACGTCTCTGATCTGAAATAGTTACTTTAACTTTTGGGTCCTTTATAGTCCAGGAATCATAGGCTTTCCCTTAAACCCATGCCGACTACATGTTCTCTGAACACGTTGGGTGGTAAGCCTTTTGTAAGCGGATCCGCGAGCATCTTTTCGGTACTTATATGCTCAAGACTTATCATTTGATCCTGGACTCTATCCTTCACAACATAATACTTTATGTCAATGTGTTTGGCAGCACCACTTGACTTATTGTTGTGAGCATACTGTACTGCTGGATTATTATCGCAGTATAACTTCAGTGGTCTATTGATGTCGTCAACCACCTTCAAACCAGGTATGAACTTCTTTAGCCAGTTCACCTGCCCCGTTGCCTCATAACACGCTACAAACTCGGCATACATTGTGGACGATGTAGTGACGGTTTGCTTTGAGCTTTTCCATGAAATAGCTCCCCCTGCGAGAGTGAATACATATCCAGACGTGGATTTTCTATTATCTCCCGCATAATCAGAATCTGAATATCCAACTATATGGAGTGAATCAGATCTTCTATATGTCATCATGAGGCCTTTCGTTCCTTGCAAATAACGCAAGACTTTCTTTACCAATTTCCAGTGTTCTATTCCAGGATTGCTCTGGAATCTGCCAAGTAACCCGGTAACAAATGCCAAGTCAGGGCGCTGCACACTTGAGCATATTGCAAGCTTCCGACAGCTGAAGCATATGGAACCACTTTCATTTGATCGATCTCATATTGGTTCTTGGGGCATTGAAAATCCCCATATCTGTCGCCCTTGACTATAGGAGCAGGTGAGGGACTACATTTATGCATACTGAATTTCTTTAAGACTTTTTCTATGTATGCCTTTTGTGACAGTCCTAATACCCCTTTTCTTCTATCTCGGTGAATCTCAATCCCTAGAACGAATGAAGCTTCACCAAGATCTTTCATATCAAATTTTGAGGACAAAAACTTCTTTGTTTCCAGTAGTAGACTGACATCACTACTAGCAAGTAAGATATCATCCACATACATGACAAGGAAGATAAACTTCCTATTCTTAAACTTTGCGTAAACACAATTGTCCTCAACATTATCTTTAAACCCAAAATTCTTTATTGTCTGATCAAACTTCAAGTACCACTGTCTTGAAGCTTGTTTTAATCCATAAATGGATTTCTTTAGGCGGCATCCCATTCGTTCTTTTCCTTCCATGACAAAACCTTTCGGTTGTGCCATGTAAACTTTTTCCTCCAAGTCTCCATTGAGAAATGCCGTCTTTACATCCATCTGATGTAATTCTAAATCGTAATGTGCCACTAATGCCATTATGATTCTGAAGGAATCCTTACATGAGACTGGAGAAAAGGTCTCATTGTAATCAATCCCTTCTCTTTGCGTAAAGCCTTTTGCCATAAGTCGGGCTTTATATCTCTCTATATTCCCTTGAGAGTCAAGTTTTATTTTGTAGACCCATTTATAGCCTACTGTTTTGGCTCCTTTAGGAATTATCTCCAAATCCCAAACTTTATTTGCATTCATAGATCTCATTTCATCTTCCATGGCCTCAAGCCACTTTGATGAATGATCACTTTTCATGGCTTCTTCAAATGAGGTGGGATCATCCTCCATTTGAAATTCTTCAGTGTTGTACACTTCATAATCAGCAGGAATAGCTGATTTTCTAACTCTTTGAGACCTTCTAGGGGCCTCCTCATTTGGCACATTTTCTGTTTGAGGCTGTTGTTGCCCCCCCCCTCATGTGTGGCAATAGTTTCTATAGGATCCTGAGGAACAGGTTCCTCATCATCATTCATTGTTGCCACAGGCGGGATAACAACAGGTGCTGGCACCACAGTGTCTTGTACTGTCGGTGCAGCAACAGCAGGTAGTGAGAAAAATGGCTCATGAATGATCGGAGTGGGTGCATACACTCGCTTCTCTTCAAGATCAATTTCTCGAGCTACCATGCTCCCCCTTATCATTTCATCCTCTAGGAAGACAGCGTGTCTCGTTTCCACAAACTTTGTATATCTATCTGGACAGTAGAAACGAAAACCTTTTGACTTTTCTGGGTTGCCAATGAAATGGCAACTCACTATTTTGGGATCTAGCTTCCCAATGTTTGGGTTAAAAACTTTACCCTCAGCAGGGCTCCCCCACACACGTAAGTGGTTAAGTGAGGGTACTCTCCCTGTCCACAACTCATACGGTGTTTTGGGCACCGACTTACTTGGTACTCTATTGAGAATATGAATGGCGGTTTTTAACGCCTCCATCCACAGACTCATCGGTAAAGTGGAGTAACTTATCATACTACGCACCATATCCATCAGGGTACGGTTACACCTTTCAGCTACTCCATTCTGCTGAGGTTCGCCTAGTGTTGAATACTGGGCGACTATACCATTCTCCTGTAAGAACCTTGCAAAAGGTCCAGGAACTTGTCCATATGGGGTATGCCGACCGTAGTACTCCCCCCCACAGTCAGACCTGACTATCTTAATCTTTAAATCATGCTGATTTTCAACTTCTGCTTTAAATATTTTGAATTTATCCAACGCTTCTGTTCTTTCTTTAATTGGATAAATGTAGCCATAACGGGAGTAATCATCTGTGAATGTTATGAATGAATCAAAACCATCCACACTCTTTATAGGAAAAGGACCACAGATATCTGTGTGAATAATCTATAAAATTCCTGCGCTTCGTTTGACATCTTTCTTAATTTTCTTTACATACTTTTCTTTTATGCAATCTCTACATTGTTCTAAATCTGAGAGCTCTAATGGAGGAAGAATATCATTCTTAACTAGTCTTTCTATTCTCCCCCTCGAAATATGGTCTAAACGACAGTGCCATAATTTCGACAACGCATCGTGAGCTCTCTTTCGTTTTCTGTTTGCATTGTTCGATGAGGATACATTTTCATTCACATCACATACGGAATTCACATTTTCACGAAGTGATAACAAATAAAGCTCGTCTTGTCGAAAGGCAAGACCAATACATCTATTATTAAATAATATCTGACATTTGTTATTTCCAAAATGGCAATCATATCCATCTTGATCCAACTTTGATACATTAATCAAGTTTCTTTGCAAAGAAGGTATATAAAGAACATCTCTAAGAAAAAGTATGAAGCCATCAGCAAGCTCTAGTGGAAGATCGCCAACGGCCTCAACATCTGCTTGTACTCCATTTGCGACTTTAATGAAACTTTCGCTTCTTTGCAAAGTTCTCATCGAACAGAATCCCTGTATAGAATTAGCAACATGAATAGTTGCACCTGAATCAATCCACCAAGTAGATTTTGAAAACTTTACATACAAGGATTCATTTACGAACGTAATAATGTTCTCACCTTTATTTTTCATTATCATCTTTAGGAAATCGGGACAATTCTTCTTATAATGTCCTGTCTTCTTACAGTAGAGACACTGATCTTTATCCACTGGGAATTGCTTGTTCTGAGACTGTTGCATGGGACCTTTTCCAGATGACTTGGAGGAAGAGCTGTTATTATAGTTCTTTTTCTTATCTTTTAGGTAGTTGACAATACCACCCTGTGACACTTTTATTCTTTCCTCCTCCTGCACACATATGACTATGAGCTTTTCTAAATCCCATTTTTCAGGCTGTATGTTGTAATTAACAACAAAGGTGTCAAATTCTTTAGGCAAAGAAGCAAAAATCAAATGAATAAGAAACTCATCCTTGAGTGCCAAATCCATTGGTTTGAGCTTAGATGCCAGATTGCTCATTCTCAGTATGTGCTCTCTAATGCCACTGCCGCCACCAGAGTACCTTTCTGTAACCAGCTGCTTGATCAACTGGGTTGCATATGTCTTTGAAGAGCCAGTGAACTGACTCTTTATTCTTTCTAGGTACTCTGTGACCGTGTCACAGTCTGAGATTGAGCCCACAATAACAGGCTCAATCGTGTTCTTTATCACTACCAAACACTTCTCGTTAGCAGTGACCCATTTCCTATGCTCAAGGTCATAGGACATCTTTACGGGAGCAAAATCCCGCTCTCTGTTCTGCCATGCAGCATCAGTCTCATCTGTGTCCCTCACTGGTGCCACAGGTTCTTTAGGACACGGTGTGGTGACAACCCAGTCCACCTCAGCGAGGATGAAAGCTAGGTCTATCTTTTTCTTCCACTCAATATAGTTATCACCTTTTAGAGTGGGGATCTCTTTGATACAACTCATCAAGTTGTATCCTCCTGAAAACACAATTCAAATAGTGTGAGAACACAAATAATAACAACAACAATTGCATGCCTTAGTTTAACGTTGGTCAAAATTAAAACATACAATTGTTTTATACATTAAATCTACATCACCGTTGGGCAGAAATAGAAATAATGCATAATAAAAAACCATAATAACATCAATATTATAATATTGCTATTAATCAACGTTGGTCAGAATAATAACAACATTATAATAACTGTAAAAATTATCTATGTTTCAAAATTAAATTCCCCCGTTGGTTCGAATTTAATAATGAAAGCAACAATTTTCAAGTACGCAGCGGAAACTTTAATAAATCTTTTAATTCTATTTTCCAGAAACTGTTACAACACTTTACTATTCTCTGAACAAAATTGACGTTGGATCAAAATTGTACAGATTTGCATCAACTTCCAATTGAAATTCATCAAATATGTATATTTCTGGAAAAAGAAAAAGAAAACATGAGCTATTTCTATTCATTAGGCCATTTCGGCCCAGCCAGCACACGCGCAGCCACAGCGCGGCCCACGGCCTGCTCGGCGGCATGCGCGCGCTCTCTCTCCGCGCCTAGGCCGCAACCTGGGCCTGGGCCGTGAAACCGTTCGCCCGCCTGGGCCTAAAGCTGGTCCGGCGAACCCTGATCGCTAGATCGGATCGGACGGCTGTCCGGTCGTTTCGCCCGAACAAAACCCCCCGCCAGCCGCCTCTCCCTGAACCCTAGCTGCATTTCCTCTTTCTCCTCTCCTCTCCCACGGCGATGCTAGAGAAGACGAAAGGAGCGCGCGGCCACCTCGTCACCGGAGAAGAAGAGAGGACGACACCGGTGCCAAGCCCCTCGCCGGTGCGCACGCTCGCCCATGGCAGAGCACGCCGCCGTCGAGCGGCTTTGGACCGCTGCCCTGAGCCACGGCCGAGCCGGGCCTCTGTCCGCGTGCCAACCATGGCGGCGGTGATCACCACCCGCACGGTGGTAGCTTTCCGCGCGACGGCGGTGTCGGGAGGACCGGGTAGGTTCCCCTCTTCATCCTTTTCCTTCCCCAAAACCCGATCTAGGGTTAGGGTTTCTTTTTCTAGGGTTAGGGTTGGGATGGCCACTGTTTTCTTTTTCCCCCCGATTTGAAATCGGTTCTTTCTTTCCTTTTCCCGAGCTCTCTAGAGTTAGGGTTAGGTGTTCTTCATCCGAACCTTCGACCTTTCTCAGATCCGATCCGAGATCGTGATCTCATTCTTTCTCTACCCCTATCTAGATCTACGTGCTAGTAGGCTCCGATACCATTGTTAAATTCAATTGGGATCTCTAGCAGTAGATCTAGGGTTTGTTCCTTTGAATACGGGATGAACAGAGGGGAAAGATCGGAGAGATAAAGAGAGAGGTGTTGGTGATGAACCTGAGCCCTCGGAGGGAGTCGTGGAGCCGGCCATCTCAGGTTCGGTGATGGAGGCAGCACACGGGCAGCGACGGGCGGAGTAGAGGTGGCACGGACGTCGATGCAGTGTAGACGGACGGCGTAGCAGTGGCGACGGCGAAGTCAATGGTGCTTCCTGTCGCTGGCTGCGCGCCCTCTCAGATCGGTCTAGGGTTTGTCGGTGGGGTTTGCGGCTCACGGTGAACCTCGTACCTCGAGACGCCGGCCCCCCACCACTTTATATAGCGCAGTGCGACGGGGGCCCACCAACCATGTAGGGTTGGGCGCCCCCGATCAGGGCGCGTGACCAAGGCCAAATAGGCCGTTGGGCTTATTGGCTGGGAGATCAATCTAACACATAGCACTGGAGCAGTGATGTAAAATTGGGAACGCGACTTACAAACATGAGCGCCATGATGATGTCGTTGGTGAGCTCGATGGGCAAGCTGGCCTCTTTCTGCAGCCTGAGCAGGACCGAGATCAAGCTCTCGTTTGAAGTATTGTCATCCTGGTCCATGGCTTCCTTCGTCTCGCGGATGATCTGGCCAATGATGCGTGCCATCCGGTTACGGCACGCCATCGCCCTGCGTGGCGCCGTGCTAAGATTCTGCAACAGCCTAGATGACGGGAAGAGGTTAGCTACGCTTAGTTCCGCGGCCATCCGGATCGCAGTGTCCAAGGCATCCAGGTACTCGTCCTGAAACTTGCACCGGCTGCCGATGGACTCCCTGACGATGGTGTCGTTGACGAAGCCAGAGATCATCTTGGACAGGTCGACGGCAGCTCCGGCAGCGGCGGAGGTGGCGAGGCTCTGCATCCTCCTCGTGGATGCGCTGGAACGACTACACGCGGGCGGCGCTCAGCAGCTCTAGCACGCAGAACTTGCGGAGCTGGCGCCACTGCTCGCCGTAGCTACCGAACGCCAGGTCCATGCCGTTGAAGGCGAATATGCTGACGATGCTGTTCATGTGACGGTCAGCGAACGTGATGTCGTGAGTCTTGGTGATCGCCTGCGCTGCCTCCGGCGACCACACCACCACCGTGGGCACCTCGCCCAGCCAGAGCATCATGAGCGGCCCGTGCTTGTGCGCGAGGTCGCGCATTGCCCGGTACGGCAATGGGTTGCTGACGAGGTGGTGCATGCTTCCTATCAATGGCAGCGTCCATGGCCCTGGGGGCAGCTTAAGCTTTGGCTTGGTGACGAGCAAACACTTGATGAACTTGGAGAGGTTGACGAGCAGCACCACCACGCCCACGGCGAGGAGCACCTTCTCCATTATGGCTATACCTACTTAATTGCGTGTGTCCGGGACTAAATTTATAGATATATACTACGAGCAGTGGCGGAATGACGAAATACAACTTCATTTTGAGTTTTTATATGTTGTGCTGGCGGCTAAGACGGTCCAGGACAAATCATCGTGGCTTACGTTCGAATAAGTGTCAAAAGCAGGTAATAGTGTTCATAAAGTTTTTGGGCTCATATGCATCCTACAAAAATATCACAACAAAAACACTAAGGGCCGTTTGGATCATTTCATTTTGGAAGAATTAGAATCTACTTCATGGATTAGGCTATTTGGCTTCAAATTTAACATTCCACAACTTTTCAAAGTTCACAAATAAGTCTATCTCAAATTCATAGGGTGGCATGCTCTTCGGATCGGTCCCCTACAATAGGAATGCAACACATAAGTATCTCCCTCATTTGACCAATAGTACACTACCGCAATCAGCATCTTTGCCGAGTGCAATATGCTTTGCTGAGTGCGAAATGTCGGGCACTCAGCAAAGCACCTCTTTGCCGAGTACCACACTCGGCAAAGTCTTGCACTCGGCAAAGAAAGCTTTGCCGGGTGCCAGACACTCGGCACACAACGGCACTCGGTAAAGCTCACTTTGCCGAGTGTCGAGCACTCGACAAAAAAGAACACTCGACAAAAGGGCTCTTTGCCGAGTGCCAGGCCTCGGCACTCGGCAAACTTTTTTTTTTAATTTTGACCTCCAAAGTTTTTCTTTAGGGCTCCTACAGTGTTTGTTACTCCATATTGAAGTTTGATACATTTCTTGTTTTTTTTTCTATATTTCTTTAATTTCATTCATTGAATTGAATTTTTTGAATAAGTCAAATTTGAACTGTAGGTCATTCGAATAATGGAAAAAAATGTTTGAAAAAATAATATTCATGTTATTGAGTCCAATGTGAGGCTGTATTCAGGAACATGCCATAAATTTCGAACGTCTTGTTCACGAAACAAGACCACGAACTTGCGGGCGAATTGTTTTTAAATTCTATAAAATGCAAATGAAGTCCGAAAATTATGAAACTTGTCAAGATGTCATGATATCGTATGTGGAGACTGTGATAAAAATTTGAGAAGATTTCGTAAACGTCGTCACGTACGATGCTTACAAACCAGGACATCTCCACATGTGATATAAAATGAAAGCTGTGGAGATGTCCTGGTTTGTAAGCATCGTACGTGACAAACATGTACGAAACCCTCTCAAATTTTTATCACAGCCTCACTACCGGAAACCGGCGATTTGCCGAGTGCCGAGGCTTTGCCGAGTGTATTTTATCGGGCACTCGGCAAATACCGTGTTTGCCGAGTGCCAAATAAAATACACTCGGCAAACAAAAACACACGGCAAAATACGTCTTTGCCGAGTGTTTTTTTCTGGCACTCGGCAAAGAAGCTTTTTGCCGTGTGCATTTTTTTTTGCCCTCGGCAAATCATTTTTTCGAAGCAATTTTTGAGGCTCTAAATGAATTCAAATGAAAAACTTTTCAACTACAAAGTTGTATAACTTCTCAAGATCTACAAAGTTTATTTTGGTCATTTCTTCATTTGACAAAGCGACAATAACGTTGTTCATAAAATCTACATATCTCATATCTCTCATATTAATTTCATGAAAGTAGAAGATACATATATAAGATTTGTGAACAATGTTACTACCACTACGTCGGATGAACAAATGACCAAAATAAACTTTATAGATCTTGATAAGTTATGAAATTTTGTAGTTGGCAACATTTTGATTTGAAATCATCTGGTCATGCAAAAACGACGTTTGAATTTGAAAATTTTAAAATTTGAATTTTTCAAACGACCTCGGATGAAAAAACTTCCTAAATGAAAATTGTAGATCTCCAAAAGTTATGAAACTATGTAGTTGACAACTTTTTGATTTGAAATCATCTTATCATGCAAAACTATGTTTGAATCTCTCAAATTTAAAATTCAAATTTTTCAAACGACCTCGGATGGAAAAACTTACTAAATGAAAATTGTAGATCTCAAAAAGTTATGAAACTTTGTAGTTGACCACTTTTTGATTTGAATTCATTTAGGGCCTCAAACAAGCAATTTACTCTCAGTTTGCCGAGTGCCTTTTTTCTAGCACTCGGCAAAGCCGTATTTTGCCGAGTGCCTATATTTTGGCACTCGGCAAAGAGGTATTTTGCCGTGTGCATTTTTTTGGCCCTCGGCAAATCAGTTTTTCGAATCAATTTTTGAGGCCCTAAATGAATTCAAATGAAAAACTTTTCAACTACAAAGTTGTATAACTTCTCAAGATCTACAAAGTTTATTTTGGTCATTTCTTCATTTGACAAAGCGACAATAACGTTGTTCATAAAATATACATCTCTCATATTAATTTCATGAAAATAGAAGAGAGATATATATGATTTGTGAACAATGTTACTACCACTATGTCGGATGAACAAATGACCAAAATAAACTTTGTAGATCTTGAGAAGTTATGAAATTTTGTAGTTGGCAACATTTTGATTTGAAATCATTTTTCATGCAAAAACGACGTTTGAATTTGAAAATTTTAAAATTTGAATTTTTCAAACGACCTCGGATGAAAAAACTTCCTAAATGAAAATTGTAGATCTCCAAAAGTTATGAAACTATGTAGTTGACAACTTTTTGATTTGAAATCATCTTATCATGCAAAACTACGTTTGAATCTCTCAAATTTAAAATTCAAATTTTTCAAACGACCTCGGATGGAAAAACTTACTAAATGAAAATTGTAGATCTCAAAAAGTTATGAAACTTTGTAGTTGACCACTTTTTGATTTGAATTCATTTAGGGTCTCAAATAAGCAATTTACACTCGGTTTAGTATAATATATTGGGAACTAAAACGGAATCTAGACACAAGTGACAGTGTGGTGTAGTGGTAGAGGAGGTTTGTGCGTAGCGGGAGGTCTTGGGTTCGAATCCCGTCGGCCGCGTAGCCGTGAAATTTACGCGAAAAAAGACGGAGATGGATGGGCGCTGACCGGTGGGGGCCTCCACCGATTAAAATAAAATTTTCATTTTTTTTGGGTAAAAATTTCCATTTTTTCGGCTTTTTTTTCGGTTCCAACTTTGCCGAGTGTCGGCACTCGGCAAAGGCTTTGCCGAGTGCCCGACAAAAGACACTCGGCAAAGACGTCTTTGCCGACTCTTTTTTTGCCGAGTGCTCTTTGCCGAGTGCAGCACTCGGCAAAGCCTTTGCCGAGTGCAAATTGGGCTTTGCCGAGTGCCCCTGGCACTCGGCAAATTCACTGAGTCCGGTAGTGCCTCCACATACGATATCATGACATGTCGACAAGTTTCATGATTTTCGGACTTTATTTGCATTTTATAGAATTTAAAAATAATTCGTCCGTAAGTTCGTGGTCATGTTTCGTGAACAAGACGTTCCAAATTAATGGCATGTTCCTGGATACGGTCTCACATTGGACTCAATAACATGAATATTATTTTTCCAAACATTTTTTCTATTATTCGAATGACTTACAGTTCAAATTTGACTTATTCGAAAAAATTCAATTCAATGAAAGAAATTTAAAGAAATATAGCAAAATGCCACAAAAATATACCAAATTTTAACATGGTGTAGCTAATACTGTATAAGGCATGCACAAAAAACTTTGGTGTCAAAAATAAAAAAAAATGCATTACCCCTTTGGCGAGTGCCAGCTATACGGCACTCGGTAAAGGGTACGGCACTCGGCAAAGAGGTAATGCATTATTTTAAAAAAAATTCCCCTTTGCGGTTTTTGAAAAAAAAGCTTTGCCGAGTGCCGGATCTGAGGGCACTCGGCAAAGTAATTCAAAATTTAAAAACCCCCCTTTGCCGAGTGCTGGATCGGGGGCACTCGGCAAAGGAGGGATTTATCCCCTCGGCCAGGCCCGCCAGCGCGCGCACACACGCCCACAACCGCCCACGCCCGCCCGTGCAGGCCGCCGCAGTTGCCCGCTGCCACGGGCCCGCGGCCACCTGCGCTGCCGCAGCCGCCCGCCGCCCGCCGCCCGCGCGCGCCGCCGCGCCACCTGCAGGGAGAGAGGAGGAGGAGGAGAGAGGAGGAGGAGGAGGAGGAGAAGGAGGAAGAGGAGAAGGTGAAGGAGGATCTCACCGTCCCTGTCCCCGGCGCCGTCTCCGTCCCCGGCGCGTCCCCGTCCCCGAAGCTCTCGCCGCTCGCCCCGTCATGGTCCGGCCGTGCCCCTGCTCCGGTGCCCCGTCCCGATGAGCGCCCCGGCTCGGCGCCCACTAGGTATGCCTTCCCTTCCCTTCCCTTCCCCTCTTCTCTTGTTGTGCAATGGCGGTGGCGGCGGCGGCGGGGTGGTGCTGTGGTGCTGTGGTGGTGGTGGTGGTATTGTTAGTAGTAGCAGTAGTTGTTCTCGTCGTCGTCGTAGTGGTGGTAGTAGTAGTACAACTTTGGTAATTAAACTACATGGATGCCTTTGATATATATGTGGTTGTCGGCCATCATGCCGTTGATTTCTTGCAGGTATAATGCTTAAAAACCAAGACATCTCCAACACATCATCAAGGCAGCCGCAGACTCGCTGGATACAAACAAGCATGGATACGCGGATTCATTTCTCGATCTTGATGCTCAATTCTGCCTAATTTGTAAACATCTTGCTGTCTTTCTCGTAGACTCAACCACATGGTGGCCAGGAGTGCACCGACTTCCAGGCATGGTGTATGTCCCACAAGGGCCCGGCGACGTCCGACATCTCCTTCAACCCGGACGACCCGCCCGAGGCGTATAGCAACCCGAGCGTCCACACCCGCATCAGTGACTACACATCGGCGGCAAGGTCGATGTATGGGCCAGACTACGATCCGAGCACTCAGAACATTGATGCAGAGCTCGTCATGAGGGTGGGAGGAGGCAAGAAGCACGGGCGGCTGTGGATTGGCGACGGCGTCGTCGACAGTGCCTCTGTTCCCTCTCTCTCCTAGATCCGAGCACAGAGCATGGGCGGCCTGCCCATACGCCCACGGCCGAACGCTTCACAGCACCGGGTCGACGCACTCGAGGTTATTCCTGTTTTACTCGTCGTAAATTGATCTTTACACACCTTAATTAGCTTTGCATTATTGAAATATTGGAATCAAATATTGCAGGCCCGGCTGGAAAATGAAATGAGGCAACGTCAGGAGCTAGAGGCCGAGCAGCAGAGGATGGTTGTCTAGCTGCAGGATGAGCGGGCCCAGCGGGAGGCCTAGGCGCAGCAGCTGACGGACATTACGCAGTTCCTACATGGTCTTGGCCAGCATACGGGTTTCTCTTTGCCACCTGGGCTGTTCGCTCCACGTCCGCCTCCACCTCCGGTTTTTCACGCTACTCCTGTGAGTATGAAAGTTTATTGCTTTCATTTGTGCTTTGCTTGTATGACCTCTACCTTCTGTCTAACACATGCAATCTCTTCTCCTTTGTGCAGCTTCAATCGGCGGGTTCGAATAATCCAGCTCATGCGCCTGCAGGTGATCAAGGTTTACCTTCACCATAGTCTCAGTGGCCAGCTTGGTGATGATGGTTGTTCCTACACTTGTATTTGCATTTGTTGTTCACTTGGTGATGGACTTGTGATATACTTGTGATGCACTTGTGGATTTGTTTAACTATAATGGACTTGTGGATTTGTTTCGATGTACTTGACAACTTATTGTTATATATGTGATATATATTGTGACGGATGTGATATATATGATCGATGTGACAAATATGTGATGGATGTGATAAATATGTGATATTTTCTGTTTGTCAAGGTGGAATGTAAAAAATAAACAAAAAAACAGTTTAGGGTCACTTTGCCGAGTGCTGCATTCGGCAAAGGACTCCTTTGCCGAGTGCAATGGTCATGGCACTCGGCAAAGCTGGGAAATTGGGTGACTGGGAACTCAGTTTCCCAGCTTTGCCGAGTGCCATGGTCATGACACTCGGCAAAGATTTTTTTTAAAAAAAAATTCGGCTTTGCCGAGTGTCAGGGCCGGGCGCACTCGGCAAAGATTTAAAAAAAATTCGGCTTTGCCGAGTGCCAGGGCCGGGGCACTCGGCAAAGAATATAATTAAAAAAAATAATAAATCTTTGCCGAGTGCCAAGGCAGGAGACACTCGGCAAAGTACCTGGTAACGGCCGGTGCGCCGTAACGGCCGTTTGTTTTGCTGAGTGCTGGGGGCGGCACTCAGCAAAGCCTTTGCCGAGTGCCCAACAAAAGGCACTCGGCAAAGCCGCCTTTGCCGATCGATTTTTTTCCGAGTGTTCTTTGCCAAGTGCAGCACTCGGCAAAGACTTTGCGGAGTGCAAATAGGCAAAGAACCTGAGTCCCGTAGTGGTAGTATACAAATATATTCTACATACAACTATATTAGCTAAAAAGGAATTATAGTTTAACACCAATGGCATATATGAGAATTAGTCCCGATATTTATCAATGGCCCGGTGCCAGCCCGATAGCTGGTATAGCCTGCAAAAAGGGCCAGCTACCTATACTCCAAATTCCGAAACCATAACTTCATTCTCCAGTCTCCCCCGCGCCGCAATGCACTCACGAAGTCGTGGCCCTCCCTGCGACGCGCTAGAGACTCCCTGTCACACACTCACTCGCTCCACTTCTTTTCGTGAAAGTCGCGGTTGCACACTCACCTCCTTACCTTCTCTCGCGGTCCGAGTCGTGGGCGCATGTAGCATGCTCACCTCCTCCCCTTCTCTCGTAGTCATCGGTCAACGTGCCTGACCTTCGCCTCTACACCCCGCTGGCGGCTTCCATCTCTGCTCATCGGGGAGACCCGTCTGTGATCTATTAGACACGGCACAAATATTGGGTCACAGGGCCTCATAAGATGTTGTACATGGGCCCTAGGCCTGTAGAGAGATGTTTCCACTTAGCGTTACTTGTCAGAGTTCATAGAAGTATTTCTCTCTCTTCCAATTCCCTCTTTTCTCTGCTCTCTCAAGCTCTGATGCTTCGGCGTTGCGTGGTTGGCTGCCAGATCGGTCGAAGGACCGCCGGATCCGCGTGGAGGGAGGTCGGATCGACATGGCTGGTGGCCAGTTACTGCTGGGGCTAATCACTATTCTGGCGGGCGAACAGGCGGCGGCGCTGTTTTTGGATTTGGGGCACCCATCCTCTCTGGGGCGATAGCCAACCTCCATGCTATGGCCTCCCGTGATGGAGGGTCGGTTCCTAGGTTCTACAGGCAGCTATCACTCGCCTGCCTTCTCCGCATCTTCTTGGTGGGGTTGAGGGTGTCTCCCTGTGGCTGTGCGTGCGGTGGGGACACTTCCAATGCATGTGGTGGCGTCTAATCTCGTTGGGGACGCTCGTGTTTGTCACCGACGCTTTTCTTTGGGATCAGCATCCTTTGCGGAGGGCTCTGGCGAGCTACAGTGGGTGAGTTGCTGGAGGTCAGCTTGAAGGCCCAAATGGCGACTTCTGCAGATGCCACTTCCTCCATGGAGTCGTCCTCTTCGTACCTCCACCCTTGTCATGTTTGGTTTTGTGGATGAAAACCTTTACATGGCGAGCTGGCATTGTCAGCACCCTTCTGGTCCTTTCCTTCCTGATGGCGCCGCTAGGCGTTTCTAGCTCCGTTGCTCTGTTCCTATCGTTTGGTAGTGCTCCGTCCATTTGTTGGTGGTGCTCGGCATTGTGCAAATTATGTTAGTTGTGCTCTGTGTTGGTTTGTAGAGAGTTGTTTTGCTGGAGGTTGGTTGGGTTGGCATTGCCCTTGAGTTGCTAGTTGGGTCATCTTTCGAACAAGCTATATTTAGCTAGGTTCGGTTATAGTCGAGTTGTTAGTTGAGTCTTTTGGACCAAGTTGGCCAGTAGAGTGAAGTTGTTGGCTGTTCAACCGTTGTGCTATAGTTGTACGTAGTTGTATGGTTTGGGCACCCAGTTTTCAATCTCTTTTTTATTTTCTTCATGTAATAAAAATCATGACAAAATTTTTTGCCGTCCTTTGAAAAATATACTTTGTCGATGTTGGGTAGTAAGCATCTACAAACAACAACATGCGCCTATTGTTGTTGTCATCATGTGTCATCGTCGTTTAAGAAAAAACGCCAGTGGGGACCACCTCCACCTGCGCTCGCTTCCCGCGCCTGACACTGAGGTGAGACAGCAGAAAGGCGAGGAGGGAGATGCATCACCCGATCTATTTTTGAAACATCCAGATGCGACAGCTGCAACATACGTCTGAAAATAAATGAAACATTTGAAACATGCGTCTGAAACACTTGCAAAAATGCCTCAAAAACACTTAAAACAATTGTAAATATACGCAACATCCAGATAAAAACACTTCCATCATTGTTTTACATATGCAACATCCAGACAAAAACACTTCCATCATTGTTTTACATATGCAACATCCAGACAAACACACTTGCATCATATGTCGGAAAAAACAGATGAAACATTGAGAACAGGATCTTGCAACATAAGCAACATCCCGATCTACTTTTGCAACATCCATATGAAACACTAGCAACATGCCGCTAAAACATCTGAAACAATTGAAACATAATCTTGCAACATGCGCTTTCAATGCAACATCTTCTCGCTACTCGGAAGAATGGAGGCTCGTCGGTGTACGGTGTTCACAGGAGCGCCATGTGGAGAGCAAAGCCGACGGCGTCGTCAAGCGCCGCGTGCTCCGAGAAGGTGTGGTGGCCGCACTCCAGCGCGACCACACACGCGCTGTTGAGCACGCAGCCCTGCGCCGCCCAGTTGAGCGGCCACGTCGCCAGGCGGAGCGCACCGCCGGTAGGTCCGGCAGGGAGAGACGGGAATGCCACCAGCACCACGTAGAGGAGCGCGGTGACGGCGGACAGGTCGCGTAGGAGGTAGGGCGAGGACCTGAGCACGAAGAGCCGGAAGCAGTGCGGCGTGATGGCTCGCCTGATGTCGGCGCTCGGAAGCGGCGGGCGAGCGGATAAGAGCGATGAAGATGAACGAGTGGATAGGAATGAGTAGATGAGCATTTTTTTTTAGAAACGAAGAAGCGTGGGTTATTGAGCTGGCGTGCGGCCCACCAACGGTGCGACCGGCTGACGCACGCTTGCTCCTTGGCAATAATGTCCTACGGCCGTGTTTGGTTCTCTCTTGGCCGAAACTATCCTGCCCTGATAGCGCTCCTGGATGTTCGATTTTGGTCACGTGAGGCCAGGATCACGTGACTGGTAAGCAGCTGGCTCGAAGGCCGCGAACCAATGCAAACAAGGATGATCGACGGGGTTCCGACTCCGATTCGTTGACATGACAAACCTCTTTGATCCACGACACGAGCTAGAGTTATGGGCTGATGGCTTTTATAGTGAACACAAGCTAGGGAGCAATGGAGGATGATGTGCGAATCTTGCAAAAAAAAAAAATGGAACCGATGGATACACAGTGAAACCCACAGTTCGGCGTTTCTCCCAACATCTCCACGGTGGCCGACGGGAAGCTACCTACGTATGCCAGTTGCCAAATACTAAGGGCCTCATTAGTACAGATTCGGCTGGCTCTGGCTCCGGCTGACACAAGCACTGGCCGGGACGGCGGCGACGACGACGAGCCACCGATCGAGCGGTTGCCGTGTCAAATGGCGAGGCACAACAGCTGCGTGCTGTGCTCCTGCAATAACAATTTTCCAGGGAGGGAATCCAAGTGGGCCTCCGATAAGGTGCGAGCACCCAGAAGTTTCCGGCCCATGTACTTAAAAGCCCATGACACGTACGGACCAATGAAACAACGTTAACTTGTGCCTGCTCGGGTTTTTTTCCTGTGCTATACGTAGCATGCATGGAAACCACAATCTGCCCGGCCCGCCGCGTATTTCTGTGTAGTACTGTATTGAGCTAGACAAGCTTTATGCCAATGTATATTTCACGTCGGTTAGTTAGTTAATATATATAGGTGTGTCATGCTTGATTCAGGCCCATATATGGATGCCAACGACTTGTATAGTAATGAAATGCTGCAGTGTTAAGTTCCTAATAATGGGGACAAAGAGCGTGGTATTTCTTCTTACCCTCTAGAATAACCTATGATTCATATGGTGCAATTATCATCAATCATCATACTGAAGCATGTGAACCTTTACTGTTTCACATAGTGACATTACACTGGTTATCATTGGGGTAACATCATAGAGTCAATGAGGCACACTGACCACAAGTCATGATATATATAATTGCCCACAGTTCAGGATATAATGGTAAACTATATAACCCAGCAACAAAATAACACATTGTGTCATCCTCAAGTACATAAACATACATGTGACAACCAACATTATTGCCTCCGTTGCATCCAGCGGTTTGCCACCGCTCTAATGTCCACCACCAGTCCCTTGGTTTCTAGTTGCACCCCGCAAATTAACTTCCATGATTGCTACCATTGACTAAAACCTCACGACGAGCCTATGCAATTAGATGGTGATCTGAGAGGCTACCAGTGTGAAAACTAAACTGGAAACAAGTGTAATTACAACATAGGGGCAAACAAACAGGGAAGAATAACTCGCAACCGTGCCCCCCTTTACATAAGGCGGTTTAACATTGGAATGACTCTTTCTAATGGAACAGTCAAAATAAAGCTGGGTACACCTCCAAATTATGTCCCTTCGCTGAGATAGTTCAACATTTATATACCACATAATTTTGTAACCAAGAATACAACAGCATTAAAATCAAAGGCTCGTAATCCTCTCTCAGAGGCTTCAACTCAATCTAAGGGCCGTGGTTCTTTCTATCATCCCTCAACCTTGCTTCAACGTTGTTCCCACCCCACCCCCGCCGGCCGCCGCCGCGCACTCAGGGATCCAATCCCCAGCCTGCCCCTTTCCACCAAAAAAAACTTAAAAAAATATATAGTATTTCTTTCCTCAGCCAGTCCGATCTTGCGACGCCCTGCACCCTCTCACGCGCTACCGGGTCAGCTCCCGCGGATCGGCTCGTGTCGTGAATCCCTTCGTCTGCCTCCTGCCTACGTCGGACTGTGCCGCCACGCGTGATGGTGAAAAGGATCCCAGCTCCGCCCTGCGCCTTAGGGAACTGCAAGGACTTCCTCCGACAGTTACTCCGTAACGCGCCGCCGAACTGCGGCGCCGCCTCCGCTGGTCGCTGGACTGCGCCTTGTCCGGCCTTTCCTGCACACCGCGCGGCCTTTCCTGCACACCGCGGCCGGGACTGCACAGCTGCGCGGGCGCCGCAAGACTGCACGCGCTCAGTCTGGCCTGCGATCCACGTTGCATATCGTGATTTCCTTCCTTCCCTTCATAGCGTGATTGATAACTGATTGATTTGCATGCTTTGCTTGATTTATTATTGCTTTGCATGAGGGCATGCACGTCAATCTCTCTCTTTCTCTGTCAATGTCTCCATACACTAATGGCATAGTTCTTGCTTGAATCGACGGTTGTGGAATCGACGGTTCGGCGACATCGATCGTTTCCAATCTTAATGCAAGGGGTGACTCGGTCGGCACAACCCAGCGCGCCTACGCCGCCTGACGGCGCCGCTGACCTCTGCACCTACAACGACGGCGGCGAACTTTGCTGGCTCATCTTCCTCGACGCAACAGGTAATAAGTTGCCTACTTCTCTCTGTTAGTTGTTAGGATCGATGATGTGTATGTACCTTTCTGTGTAACCCGTATATCCGGATAGGCTCCTCGCCCTTTCAGTAGATGCACCGCAGCCGGTGCCGCGGTGTAGAAGACGTTCAGCTCCGGCGAGATGAAGTCCAGTGACGCCGGCGGTGTCCTGCAGAGGGAGACGGCGGTGGTTGGGGCACATCCCGTCGCTGGCAGCATCTCTTTAGATCGGTATTAGGGTTTCTCTTTGGGTGGGTGTGGCGGCTCCGGTCAACCTCGTCATCCGAGCCCTCACCCCCACATTCCTTTTATGTGTGCCGTGCGACAGGGGCCCTCCAACCGAGTTAGGGTTGGGCTCCCCCGATCAGGGAGCAGAGATAGGGCCCAATAGGCCGTTGGGCCTATTGGTGGAGATCAACTAACATTCTCCCCCTTGATCTCATTCCATCTTTCACTTTCATATCATTTGCTTTTGTTCATTCCATTACAGATTAGCTCATAGAGCATGTCTCATCGTCACGGTCCATTGCCGATAGACTTAACAGCTACAACTCACTACTCTGTTCTGAAATAGATACTTATCTTTGGGCCTTCTTTTGTCCAGGAATATTTTAGGCTTTCCCTTAAACCCAAGCTAGCTTCATGTTCTCTGAACACCATGTCCTCTGAACATGTTGGGTGGTAAGCCTTTTGTAAGCGGATCCGCGAGCATCCTTTCTTTACTTATATGCTCAAGATTTATGACTTGATCCCGGACTTTATCTTTCACAACATAATACTTCATGTCAATGTGTTTGGCAGCACCACTTGACTTATATTGTGAGCATCATGTACTGCCAGATTATAATCGCAGTATTACTTTAGTGGTTTATAGATGTCGTCAACCACCTTTAAACCGGGTATGAACTTCGTTAGTTAGTTCACCTGCCCGTTGCCTCATAACATGCTACAAACCGTCATACATTGTGGACGATATAGTGACAGTTTGCTTTGAGCTTTTCCATGAAATAGCTCCCCTTTGCGAGATGATAGAAAATCCACGTCTAGATATGCATTCGCTCTCGCATAATCAGAATCTGAATATCCCACCATGTGGAGTGAATCAGATCTTCTATATGTCATCATGAGGCCTTTCGTTCCTTGCAAATAACGCAAGACTTTCTTTATCAATTTCAGTGTTCTATTCCAGAATTCCTCTGGAATCTGCCAAATAAAACCCGGTAACAAATGCCAAGTCAGGGCGTGTACATACTTGAGCATGTTGCAAGCTTCCGACAGCTGAAGCATATGGAACCACTTTCACTTTATCGATTGAGCTCATATTGGTTCCTGGGGCATTTAACATCCCCATGTCTGTCGCCCTTGACTATAGGAGCAGGTGAGGGACTATATTTGTGCATACTGAATTTCTTTAAGATCTTTTCCATGTATGCCTTTTGTGACAGTCCTTATACCCTTTTCTTCTATCTCGGTGTATCTCGATCCCTAGAACGAACGAGGCTTCGCCAAGATCTTTCATATCAAATTTCTTTGTCTCCAGTAGTAGACTGACATCACTACTAGCAAGTAAGATATCATCTACATACAGGACAAGGAAGATAAACTTCCCATTCTTAAACTTTGTATTGATACAATTGTCCTCTACATTCTCTTTTAAAACCCAAAATTCTTTATTGACTGATCAAACTTCAAGTACCACCGTCTTGAAGCTTGCTTTAATCTATAAATGGATTTCTTTAGGCGGCATCCCATTCGTTCTTTTCCTTCCATGACAAAACCTTTCGGTTGTGCCATGTGAACATTTTCCTCCAAGTCTCTGTTGAGAAATGTCGTCTTTACATCCATCTGATGTAATTTTCAATCGCAATGTGCCACTAATGCCATTATGATTCTGAAGAAAGCTTTACATGAGACTGGAGAAAAGGTCTCATTGTAATCAATCCCTTCTCTTTGCATATAGCCTTTTGCCACAAGTCGCGCTTTATATTTCTCTATAATCCTTTGAGAGCCAAGTTTTGTTCTGTAGACCCATTTATAGCCTACTGTTTTGACTCCTTTAGGAATTATTTCCAAATCCCAAACTTTATTGACATTCTTCGATTTCATTTCATCTTCCATGGCCTCAAGCCACTTTGATGAATGATCACTTCTCATGGCTTCTTCAAATGAGGTGAGATCATCCTCCATTTGAAATTACTTAGTGTTATACACTTCATAATCAGCAGAAATAGCTGATTTTCTAACTCTTTGAGACCTTCTAGGGGCCTCCACATTTGACACAACTTTTGTTTGAGGCTGTTGTTGCTCCCCCTCATGTGTGGCAATAGGTTCTATAGGATCCTGAGGAACAGGTTCCTCATCGTCATTCATTGTTGCCACAGGTGGGATAACAACAGGTGCTGGCACCACAGTATCTAGCACTATCGGTGCAGTTATAGCAGGTAGTGAGAAAAAATGGCTCATGAATCATTGGAGTGGACGCATACACCCGCTCCACTTCAAGGACAATTTCTCAAGCTACCATGCTCCCCCTCATCTTTTCATCCTCTAGGAAAACAGCGTGTCTCGTTTCCACAACCTTTGTATGTCTCTCTAGACAGTGGAAAATGAAAACCTTTTGACTTTTCTGTGTTGCCAATGAAATGGCACCTTACTGTTTTGGGATCTAACTTCTCAATGTTTGGGTTAAATACTTTAGCCTCAGCAGAGCTCCCCCACACACACGCAAGTGGTTTAGTGAGGGTACATTTTCTGTCCACAACTCATACGGTGTTTTGGGCACCGATTTACTTGATACTCTTTTGAGAATATGAATGAGGTTTTTAACGCCTCCATCCACAGACTCAACTGTAAGGTGGAGTAACTTATCATACTGCCCACCATATCCATCAGGGTACGATTGATTCTTTTAGCTACTTTATTCTGCTGAGGTTCACCCGGTATAGAATACTGGGCTACTATGCTATTCTTTTAGGGTATGCCGACCGTAGTACTCCTCCACGGTCAGACCTGACTATCTTAATCTTTAATATCTTAAATTTATCCAATATATCTTTTCTTTCTTTGATTGGATAAATATAGCCATAATGGGAGTAATCATCTGTGAATGTTATGAACGAATCATAACCATCCACACTGTTTACAGGAAAGCTGATCACAGATGTCTGTGTGAATAATCTATAAAATTCCTGCGCTTCTTTACATACTTTTTCTTTTATGCATTCTCTGCATTGTTCTAAATCTGAGAGCTCTAATGGAGGAAGAATATCATTCTTAACTTGTCTTTCTATTCTCCCCCTCGAAATATGGCCTAAACGACATTGCCATAATTTCGACAACGCATCATGAGCTCTCTTATGCCACCACTTCAGCTGAGTAGCATATGTCTTTGAAGAGCCAGTGAACTGACTCTTTATTCTATCGAGGTACTCGGTGACCGTGTCACATTCTAGGATTAAGCCCACAATTGCGGGTTCAATCATGTTCTTTATCACAGCCAAACATTTCTTGCTGGCAGTGACCCACTTTCTATGCTCAAAAGCCATAGGATATCTTTTGGAATTCAAAATCCCTTTCTTTAGTTGCCCAAGTGGCATCATTCTCTTTTGTCTCCCTCATCGGTGCCACAATCTCAGTGGAACACGATGAGGTGACTACCCAGTTCACATTAGACAAGATGAAAAACTAGGTTAAAACTTTTCTTAACATAAAATAACATCATTTGCATGCCTTGATTCCAACGTTGGTCAAAATTAAAACATACAATTATTCTTATACACTAATTCTACATCACCGTTGGGCAGAAATAGAATTAATGCGTAAATCTTTAACTTTCACAACTATTCTTACACACTAATTCTACATCACCGTTGGGCAGAAGTAGAATTAATGCATAAATCATTAAAATTATCAACTTTTCTTATACACTAATTCTACTTCACCGTTGGGCAGAAGTAGAATCAATGCATAAATCATTAAAATTACGATATTGTTATTAACAACGTTGGTCAGAAAATAACAACATCATAATCATATCAAAACTCTTTTCTCCAATTAAATACCGCATTGGTTCAAAATAACTGGAGAATCAATAATTTCTTTAGCAGCGGAATAACTTTCTTTTTCTCCAATTAAATACCACGTTGGTACAAATTAACTGGAGAATAAACAATTTCTCTTTAGCAGCGGAAGAAGAATTCAATTTCTTGAATTTTACCCTCAGGGAAATTCACTTTTCCATTTTCTTTAAGCCATTAATCATCAATTTCCAGGAAATAAAGATTTACTGAAAAAACTTTTATTTCACCAGTTAAATATCATGTTAGTACAAAATAACTGGAGAATATACTTTTCTTTAGCAGCGAAAAAACTTTCACTCAATTTCTTGAATTCTACCCACAGGTAAAAAATACTTTTTCTATTTTTCTTTTGAGCCAATTTATTCATTTTCCAGGAAATAAATGTTTGCTGTAAAAAGGAAAAACAAAAAACTGAATCAATTCAATTCTGTTCACTCGGCCCAGCCTTAAAGCGGCCCGGCCCACTCCAGCACGCGCACAGTCGCCGCGCTGGCCCCGCGCCCAGGCCGCAACCTGGGCCTGTGCCGGGAAAGTAGCCCGGCGCTCGCGCCCGCCTGGGCTGAGTTTGGCCCAGTCGCGCTCCGCCGTCGGATCACATCCGACGGTCGCCCGGCTGTATCGCTCGAATAGAAAAGCCGACGCCGCGTGCCCCGGGCAAAACCCTAGAGCATTTCTTCGCCGCTCTCTCTCTCTTCATTCTCTTTCTGTCGCCGCTTTCTTCTCAGCTCTCCTCACACCGCAGCGAGGCAAGCGCAACCGAGAGCAAGCGAAGGCGTCCATGGCACCGCCGTCGGCCCCCTCGCCGGCGTGCGCGCTCCCCAGCGGGTGAGCGCGCCGCCGTCGAGCGGCCCTGGCCGTGGTGACCCCTTGGCCGAGCCAGTGAGCAGCGAGCCTGGCTCGGTCTTCTTCTCCCGCGCCGGCGAAAAGGTTTTCCCGACGCCCGACGAGGTGTTTCCGTTTCCCTTTCCCTTTCTCCTTTCCCATCCCCTTCTTTCAATTCTATTTGGCTTGCATTCTTCTCTTTTCCGAAGTTATGTGGGGAATGGGGTTAGGGTTAGGGTTTCTTTTCTTTTTAGGGTTTGATTCCGATTGGGATGAGGGGATTAGTCTTTCTGTTTTCTTTTGATTTCTTTTCCTTTTCGGAGTTCATCCGAATCTCTTCCCTTCTTCCCCTTTTCTTTCTCCGATTTGGACTAATCTACCGGAGTACAAGCCCGCGGCTCTCCTTCTTTCTCCTCTTCCTACTCTTGGTGACCGAAGGAGGAAGACGAGATGGCGCCGCCGTGGAGCTCCTCGCCGGCGTGCGTGCTTGCCCAGTTGCGGAGCATGCCGCCGTCGAGTAGTCACGCGATGGTGCCCTGTTGTTCGCGCGCGCCAGGCTACCCAGCCCGGCGGCTCTGTCTTTCTCTCGTCGGCCATGGATTTGGTCGACGGCAGTGACAGGACGGCTAGGCTCCAGGTAGGTAGCCTCATGACCGTCCTCTTTCTCCATTTAGGGTTCGAGTTCCATTCCGATCCGATCTGGATCGGTATTTTCTTTGTTTTTCAATCTCTGAAAACCCTCTCTCTGATCTAGGGTTAGAGTTACACAGAGTGAACCTTGCTCCGATACCATTGTTAGGATCGATGATGTGTATGTACCTTTCTGTGTAACCCGTATATCCGGATAGGCTCCTCGCCCTTTCAGTAGATGCACCGCAGCCGGTGCCGCGGTGTAGAAGACGTTCAGCTCCGGCGAGATGAAGTCCAGTGACGCCGGCGGTGTCCTGCAGAGGGAGACGGCGGTGGTTGGGGCACATCCCGTCGCTGGCAGCATCTCTTTAGATCGGTATTAGGGTTTCTCTTTGGGTGGGTGTGGCGGCTCCGGTCAACCTCGTCATCCGAGCCCTCACCCCCACATTCCTTTTATGTGTGCCATGCGACAGGGGCCCTCCAACCGAGTTAGGGTTGGGCTCCCCCGATCAGGGAGCAGAGATAGGGCCCAATAGGCCGTTGGGCCTATTGGTGGAGATCAACTAACATTAGTATCCCACCTCCATGTAGACATAGCTGATTTTTTATCACTGTGTAAGGCGATGATTTATGTTAGGAATCCTAAACCCTAGGATTTGGTGGGCTTTGTGAAATTAACCTTGCTGGCTGACCCTCCACTGCTGCTTGTGACCGACTAGGTTCATGATAAATATTTCAATTTCATCATACAAATTTGGAACACAGATATAAAAAATTATTTACATGAACATGCAGTTTTTTTTGGAGGTACACGAATGTCACAAGCTGTTTCGCTACTTCACTCTTATATTGCAGATCAACATAGATGTAGCAGAATTGCCGATCGAAGATGATGTCGGACAAACAGTTGATCAACAACAAGACAAGTACAGGAAGCATGCTGACGATGATGTGAAGTCGATAGTCTCGAACAAACTGATAAAAGCATCATCCTGACATAATAAACTTAAGAAGTCAAGCAATGCAGAAGTCCCGCCACAAGGTGGGTGGTCTTCAATTATATCTTCTTTATTTATTTGTGAATTAAATAAAAAATACTATCTCCTAGATTGCAAGTATATTATTATAACTCCACGAGGAGTCTTCGAAAAAAAAAACTCCACGAGGAGAGAGTATATATTTTTTTTAAATAAGATTTAGAGAGTATATAATAAGATAATACTACTAGGCTTGTTTGTGCTAGGTGGCGTCGATCGACCATTACTGATCAATCTGGAGTGATCAGCCACGAGCTGCATATGCTAACTTTAATAATATGTTATCTGGGGCAGGACAAACTAATTGATAAATAAACTAATAATTGAGAATTTCAACGACGCTCAGAGATGCTGGTTACACGTGCATGCACGTTCGTTTTGAGTATAGTCCCCTCCATCCCAAAATAAATCAATTTTAGAAAATGACACCAAATAAGTATATAGTAAAAATATATTTCATGATGTATATAGTAATACTAAGGTCTTGTTTAGATCCAGGGTGTAAAGTTTATGGGTGTCACATCGGATGTTATATGGGGGCGTCGCATGGGATGTTTGGATACTAATAAAAAACAAATTACAGAATCCGCCAGTAAACCGCGAGACGAATTTATTAAGCCTAATTAATCCGTCATTATCACATGTGTTACTGTAGCACTTTATTGTTAAATCATGGATTGATTAGGCTTAAAAGATTTGTCTCGCAAAGTAGTCGTAATCTGTGCAATTAGTTATTTTTTAGTCTATATTTAATAGTACATGCACGTGTCCAAACATTCGATGAGATATAGTGTAAAGTTTTGGTAGAGGATCTAGACAAGGCCTAAATTAATGTCTTAAATATTGATGCACTTTTCTATAACTTTGGCTAAACTTATGACAATTCTAGAAGCTAATTTAATTTGGAACAAAGAGAGTATATAATTATATATGTCCATTTCAAGGATCTTTAATTAGAAGTCATGACACTACCCAGCAATTTTTTTCTGTGACGGACGAAACCGTCAGGGAAGCCTCTACTGGTTAAGATATGTATAAATAAAAAAAGAGTAGTTCAAACAAAATAAGAGGAGAAAATGAGAAGAAAATTAAGAAACACGCAATAAAATATTCCATCACAGCTGTCGCAAGACGCGAAGAAAAATACACAGGTCTTACAAAGATTGCAAAAACAAATAGCACCATGTTTCTTTTTAAAAATCTGCAGTCCTACTATTAACCACGTCAAATTAACGGTTGATTTTTTTAGCATAATTATTTATGACATGTGACTATATATATATTTCTGCAGTGACTGAAACTAACATACTTCTTTATCAAGAATTGTTCATTTGTTCTACTTTTTTTTATCGGATGCCTCCCAATAAGGGCATATTCTAGGCAAAAGATTACAAAATAAATTATGAGGCACGAGGACTGTATGACAAAATATAAATTAGCATCATGCGCTTTAGAAAAAGCACGCAATACTTATAATCCACAGAAAAAAAAACTAGCAAGAAAAACACCACAACAGTTTCCTCATTCAAGATTAATTAAGTTTAGAATTGAAAATTCTGTCATACAGGCTTCGTGCCTCATAGTTATTTGTCATTTTGGAATAAGTTATATGTCCTGTCTGCAATAAAAAATATATTTGTTCCTTACATCAAAAAAACCTTTGAGCAAAGCATGGATCAAAGAACATAGGTAGTCAATGGAAATGCTAAAATTATAACTTCAAAATAATAAAATTATAAGATAATACTCCTCGGCAATAGAAAAATGATTGGCATAGCAGTCCTAATTTGTTAGAGAAGATTTCTTTGCAACAGAAGGATAGTAGAAAGGAACAATAGTAGAATAATAGGAGAATAATATATTTCGTAAGTTTTATGGTGCAAGACGATGATCCCCCTAGTTTTATCATTGATGTGTTATGGTGTAACTAATCTCAATCAATAAAGCTTGCGATTTGTCAAAAAGATTGCCTGGTAGTATAGCCATCCTCCACCATCTAGAAGGTTGTCGCTTGTTCTTCAATTGCGTTATTGTTTTCCTCACGGGACACTAATATATGTACTCCATCCATCTTGCCAGCAACTTTCCTTTTAATTGGAATCATGCATCTTCCGAGATCTGCCATGACAGCCACTCTCCGGATAATCCGTATCTGAATCCAAACATTTAATATCCGACCGTATCTTAATCCGAATACTCAAAATCAGATTTCTGATATGTATATGAGATGGATATCAATATTCGAATGATCCGATCTGGTTCTATGGTCCGAAAAGAATATAGGATATAATATGAAATATAGGAAATAATGCAGGATCATTGGTATCCTTATGTACCGATGTGGTTTCATCCTTAGTCTTAGCTGCCAGCACAACATATAAAAATTCAAAATGAAGTTGCAATTCGTACTTTACGCTATTACCACACCTAGTCTATATATATAAATTTAGCCACGCACTACTACAGGAATCAATTTGCGCAGCGTGGCCAAAATGAACTCCGTGGCGGGCACCTCTTTTGCCCGCCACGGTTAACCGGTGGCCGGCCAGCGAGGCCAGCCACCGAGGCGCCCGCTGCGGGAAAAGGGTTTACCACGGCGGGCCACCTTACTTGCCCGCCGCGGTTAATACGATTTACCGTGGCGAGCTCTTTAAACTGCCCGCCGCGGTAAAGAGTTGATGTACCGAGGCAGGCGTTTTATCTTGCCCGCCGCGGTAAAGCCTGTACAAATATACAGCAACACCCCTTCGTCTTCTCCACGGGTCTTCCTCTCTCAAACTCATGGGGTGGAGGCTTTGCCCTAAAATTTGAGGAAACTTTTGATTTGAGTTGAAGGGCTTGGATTTGAGGGAGGATGACATCATAAGAGGTTCATAAAGGCTCTCCCTCTCTCCTTCCATCCTCTCTCTATTTCCATCACCTAGAGTTCTCTCTAGATCTAGATCAATTTTAATGGAAAAAATGATGTCATGTATTTCTTTAACTTTAGATTCATCATAGATGCATGCTTCATCTTTCACATCGTCATTTTCTCTCTTTTTCATGATTTTGGACGTAAAAATCATCAATTTCTCCTAATTCTTCTTTATTTAATGTTGATTGTGACGGATAATGTTCGCAGGTATGATGGATAGGTCGGAATGGATATACCGGATCAATAGAGTGAATGATCCGCGGTACCTCTTTGAATTAAGGAAGTTTATTGCTGCTGGTAAAGCTCACCGTGAGAGACTGAAGCGGATGACAACCATATGTCCATGTTCTCGTTGCAAGAACCTGAAAGCCCACCGAGACAGCGAGGTGCAAACTCATTTGATCATGTATGGTTTCATCGAGGGCTACATAGTCTGGACATTTCATGGCGAAAGAGTTGGTGCGAGTGGCGGTGCATCTGGAGTGAGCTCTTCGACGCCGACGACGACAGCACCACCGGTGAATAGAGATCCTTTAGGAGCACCCGGCTCCTCATCATCTTCAGCAGCAGCTGCGCCAGCCGACAGTGACAACAGTGGTCGTGATTACATCACGGTGGATGATCTAATGCAAGACATGGCCGATGAAGCCGGCGACGGTGGGGATGGTCAGGATACTGTGAGCCAACCCGAGGATGTGCAGCTTGTTGAAGATCTAGTCAAACACTTCGATGAAGACAATGTTGTGTTGGGTTGCCCAAAGTGGTTGGAGAATTTCAGAGAGTTGAAGTAGGCGGCAGTTGATCCTCTCTATAAGGACGGCGGCGATTGTCCGAAGGAGTGCACGGCGCTCCGTTTTAACCTCCATATGTTGATGTTGAAGGCTCGTCATGGTTGGTCTGACACTAGCTTCAATGAGTTGTTAAGCTACCTTGCCACCACGTACCCAACGGCTAACAAGGTGCCCGCCAATACTTATCGGGCCAAGAAGCTAATCCGGCCAGTGGCGATGAAGCTTAGAAAGTTTGATGCATGCCCTAACCACTGCATCCTGTATCGGGGCAATGAGTATGAGAATTTGATGAGTTGTCCGCACTGTGGCTTTAGTCGGTACAAGAAAAATGCTGGTTGTCGCGTGGATGCAGAAGACGAGGGAGGCTTGCGGGGTGGTCGGAAGAAGAACAAGAAGGGGGCAAAGAAGAGCAGTGCGGCCAAAGATATCTCGGCTCAGCAGGACGATGAAGAAGAGGGTTACACACAGAGGAAAAGTCCAGCACTGTCGGTGTGGTACCTACCCGTGACCGATCGCCTGCGTGCAATATTCGGGAACCCGGACGATGCCAAGCTCATGTCCTGGCATGCATCAGCTGACCGCCTGAAAGACGATGGCAAGCTACGGCACCCATCCGATGGCAAGCAGTGGAAGGATTTCGACGAGGCCTACCCGGAGTTTGGCAAGGAGCCCATGCATGTTAGGTTCACGCTGAGTACCGACGGGATGAACCTGTTCAGTGAGCTTAGCAGCTCGCACAGCACTTGGCCCGTCGTGCTCACCATGTACAACCTACCACCCCATCTATGTCAGAAGCGTAGGTACCTTATGCTGACCATGCTTATCTCCGGACCGAAGCAGTCCGACAATGATATAGATGTGTTCCTGGAGCCGTTCATGGAGGAAATGAAGATACTATTTGATGTTGGGGTCTAGATGGTGGATGCATCCCGCAAGGAGAAGTTCACACTAAAAGCAATCATCTTTGTCACCATCACCGATTACCCCGGTCTCTTCTCACTGTCGGGGCAGATCAAAGGGAAGACCGGCTGCGTAATTTGCATCGACGGGACCTGCTACACTTACCATAAGGGATCCAATAAGATGGTGTACACGAGGCATAGACGGTTCCTCGCCAAAAATCACAGGTATAGAAGAAGTATTATGAACAAATACTTTAACAATCAGGACGAGCCGCAGCGTGATCAACCGACGCAGACTAGTTGGGGGACAAAGGTGTATGAGATGGTCAAGGACATGGATCAGGTGGAGTTTGGAAAGAAGAAGAAGCCGCCTGAAGAGGGGACCAAGCAGACAAGGAAGTGAAAGTGGGACCAGACGGAGGAAGTCCCCGCCGCCGTTCCTTTCAAGAAGAAGTCAATTTTCTTCAAGTACCTGTCGTATTGGAAAACACTGAATACACCCCATGCCATCGACTGCATGCACCTGGAGAAAAATGTCTTCGAAAGCACGATCGGTGTCTTGCTGGACATCAAGGGCAAGACAAAGGATGGTATGAAATCATGGACGGATCTTGTCAGTCTGGGCATCAGGCCGGACCTTCACCCGGGACCGTCTCAGAATGGTAAAGTCGATATCCCGGGTGCGGCCTGCAACCTAATGCAAGACGAGAGGATGGCTTTTCTTAAGTTGCTTAGGGGTATCAAGGTGCCGACTAGTTTCTCTTCCAACATCAAGAGCCTGGTCTCCATGAAAGACCTCATAATGACCGGCTACAACTCACACGACTGCCACGTCATGCTGACGGTGTTCCTACCAATTGCGATTAGGGCTATCCGTCCAGAGTACGTGAAGATGATCATCACACGGATGTCATACTTCTTTAACCGCATCACCCAGAAGGTCATTGATAAGGCTGAGCTGCCTGCCCTGAAGGAGTTCATCGCGGAGACCCTTTGCCAGCTCGAGATGTGCTTTCCACCATCTTACTTTGATATTATGCCACACCTAATGATGCATATGGTCGATCAGATCCATCAACTGGGCCCCATGTACCTACACCAGATGTGGACGTACGAGCGGTTCATGTCCACCCTCAACAGATACGTCCATAATTGCGCTTACCCGGAGGGCTCTATGATCGAGGCATACACAACGAAGGAGGCCATAAACTGGTGTATGAGGTACATAAGAGATGGGAGGGTGATTGGGCTGCCTGTCCATCACCACGATGGCAAAACCTCAGGGATGGGGTGCACAGGCCGAAAAGTACGCACCGATGTGGCAAACCGAACGGTGCAAGAAGCTCATTACAGCATCCTTCATCAGTTAGTGAGCATGGAGAAATACATTGAAAAGCACCTGGAAGAGATCTGCGCCGCTAATGACGGACAGCGCACGGAGGCATGGGTCCAGAACCATCACAAGTGCAATTTCATAGAGTGGCTCAAAGAGCAACACATACCCCTTTAAGGATGCCCTAATGAAGATACGGAGACCGTTAAGAGGCTTGTGTTAGGCCCATCCAGCCAAATCACCACGTGGCAAGGGTATGACGTCCAGGGCTACAGGTTCCACACGAAAGACAAGGACAAGAAGAGCTCGGCACAGAACTGCGGTGTTCGATACGAGGGCGAAGAAGAGTCCATGGGCCAGAGGAGGAAATACTATGGGCAAGTCGAAGAAATATGGGAACTTGACTACGGCCAAAACCTACGCATAACCGTCTTCCGTTGCTAGTGGGTCAAACCGAATACGGTTGCAGTGGACAGTTATGGGCTAACCACCGTGGACCTCAAAAGTATCGGCTACAAAGATGACCCGTGGGTACTAGCAACCAATGTCGCGCAAGTGGCCTACTATATATATGCAGAGGACCCAAAAAGGCATGTGGTTGTGTCCGGAAAGCAGCGGATTGTGGGAGCTGATGGGATGTAGAGTCCCGAACAATACAACAACTACGCAGAGCTCGAGCTTTTTACCGATCATCCAAAGAAGATCAAGGCCGTCGAGGACCGATTCAACAAGTCCAGGATGATGCCGTGGGCCCGCCCCGACGGTGAGAAGAGGACGGTGAAAGCACCTGCACCAAAATGATATATGTATCCCAGAGACATATATGTAATAATATAGAGCTCAATCTATTGAAGACAAGTTTTGTAACTTATTATTAATATCATGGAACCATACTACTCTACTAGTACTACTGAATCTACTACTACTACTATACAATACTACTCTACTAGTACTACTCAACCTACTACTACTATAGAATACTACTACTATCTATTGTACTAATACTACTCTCTACTACTCACATGTACTCTACTACTACACAGCACTACTCTACTACTACTACTACACAGCACTACTCTACTACTAAAAGTTTTAGATTAATAATAAATTTTAGATTAATAAGTTTTAGATTGATAATATCAGTTTTAGATTAATAACAAATATCCGTGGAAATATTAACAGTGGCGGGCACGTAATAGCGCCCGCCGCGGTTAATCTATTAATCGTGGCGGACAGTCTAAGGTGCCCGCTGCAGTAAACATTTACCACGGCGGGCGGCTTATATTGCCCGCCGCGGTTAATCCATGGCTATATATGTGCCGCTGCTCGCCCAAATTTTCTAAGTCTTTCGCGCCGACCCCGAAGGGCTGCCGAAATTTAGCGCCGCCGCCGCCATCCTCGCCGCCGAGCTCCTCCGCGGTGACCCCCACCCCCGTCCTCCTCCCCCCGTGCCCGTGCCCTACCCCTGTCCTCCTCTCCCTTGCCTGCGCCCCGCCCCCGTGCTCCTCCGGCGCCCCATCCCCAGAACCCTAGCGCCGGCCACTGAGAAGTCTCGCGCCGCCGCCGAGCTCCTCCGCGCTGGGCCCCGTCCCCGGAACCCTTGCTCCGGCCGCTGAGCTCCTCCACGCTGGGCCCCGTCCCCAGAACCCTAGCGCCGGCCGCCGACACCGAGGGTCGCCGTCGCCCCCACTGACCTTGGTCGACCACACCGCCGTCTACTGCCTACACTCGGTAGCTTGATGCAAATTTTTTTATTTGTGAAAGTTTTTTGGGATGGCTAGCTACTACTTATCCCCTTACTGGTACTCTACTGCTTGATGCAAAATGGTACTTGTATTACCTATTTCTCTGTCACATACTACTGCTATTATTATCAGGCATACTTGTATTACCTACTACCTATTTCTCTCTACCACTGTTGTCTTACTACTGCTGCTGCTACTCTGAATTCAACTTAACTGCTATACTACACTTGGTGAACCGTAGCATTTGAATTCAATTCTTTTTGCTGCTATGATGCCAAAGAAATTTGTGACAAAATTCTGAGCATATGCCACTGTCTATGATGCACCTTGCCTTTAAACTGATCACATGCTAAATTTGTGAGAATTTTGAGATGAATTGGTCACTCTGCTGCAATTTTGCCAAATTTGATATAATTTTGGTGGTGGTGCTACCTATTTCTCTACTTAATCTATTCCTATATTGTCTGCTACTACTGTCCTCCTATACTACTCCTATACTACTGCTATACTACTGTTGTATACTACTACTAGTATACTACTACTAGTATACTACTTTCTAGTAGTATACTACTACTACTGCCTACTACTTTCTAGTAGTATACTACTAGTAGTATACTACTACTACTGCCTACTACTACTCCCTCCTCCTCTACTCCCTCCTCCTCTACTGCCTACTCCTCTACTATGCCTACTACTATACACTGCCTATACTACTCTATTGCTCTATGTGCTCTACTACTACTGCCTACATTATTGTACTACTACCTACACTCTACTGCCTACACTACTCTACTACTGCCTACTACACTACTGTACCCCTTCTCTACTACTGTACCCCTTCTACTACTTTACTACTCTAGTACTGTGTTTATTATTAATGATGTGGCATATGCAATGATGTGAACCCTTTTATGCTGAGGCAGCGGCGATGATGATCGAGTGCCCCCACTAAACTAGGATGGCTTGTATACCAGATACAAGCAACCAGTTTAAAAGCGATGTGATGACAATGGGGCAAATCTGAGCCAACTACTACTACTTTACTACTCTAGTACTACTCTACTTTACTACTCTAGTACTACTCTACTTTACTACTCTATAACTGTGTCTATACAACTGAAACATGTATTCATTGTAGCTTTCCAATGGCGGAGGAACCGATAAGCGAATGGCGCTACCCTACCCCTAGTGCATCATCATCAACTAGCCTCGAGAGCCAAGTGTCCGTGACACCGAGTCCAACAAAGAAACATCGTACAGAGGAGGAAGATGATCCGACCTACCAACCGAGGGACGACGAAGTTGAAAGTGCGCGGTCACCAAACCCTGAACAGATGCCGGTGGTGCCTCGAGAATTGAATTTCGAGGAGGAACAAGTCAGGGACAAAGAACCCCCCCCCCCGCTCCATCTCCAACCACTTCAAGCAAGTCTAGGGGTCAGAGGACAAAGCTGAGAAGGGGGGAACACGGGAGGCACCGGAGGGAAACCCACAGTGAAGTCCATGTGATCCATGAGGTGGGACCAGAGGGAAACCCGTTGTCGCCACCCACGATCCTTGCCAAGTTCAGCAACCAGGTGGCATGTATAGTCAAGGACAAGGTGGAGATCACTTGGGAGGAGTGGAACAATGTCCCGGTCGACTACAAGACACATATCTGGGGTGAGGTGACGAGGAGCTTCCATTATCCCGAATACGCTGATCTAAACAAGTGCAGGGAGTGGGTCATGCACATGGCAGGAAGAGCCTTTAGAAACTTCAAGTCCATGCTGACCAGGTACTACCTGAAGCTAGTCAAGTCACCCTGTGTCAAATGCACTATGGTGAAGGAACATCACTGGGAAGAGTTATGCAAACAAAGAACAACAGAAGAAGCAAAGGCAAAGAGCGCCAAGTTTAGCACACTCGCGAAGAAGAACCTGCACCCCCACCACTTGGGCATGACTGGGTTTGCTGGTAAGAGGCCCTAGTGGCGGGAGGAAGAAAGGGCTAGAGCTGCCGCCGGGCATCTCGATCCGTACAACGGTGTAGACTTGAGGGCTAAGGACTTCATCTATGCCCGCAAGCCGAAGAAGCTCAAGGAGGGCGCGAGCAAGTTCAATGAGCCCAAGTTCGAGGAGGTGGAGAGGGCTCTCATCGAGGCCGCTAAATCTAAGGATAGCTTCGAGGTTCGCAGGGGCCAGGACTTGCTGACCCAGGTGCTGGGAACCCCCGAGCACCGTGGCCGCATCCGTGGCATGTCGTCGAAGATGAGCTGGAACTCAGTGGAGTCATGGCAATCTGACGCTGCCACATACAGGTCAAGGCAGAGGTACAAGGAGGGCATCTTTCAGAAGGGCTATGATCAAGGCGTGGCCGAAATGATCAGCCGGTCCATAAAAGAAGCCTTCACGATCAATGACCCAGATATGGTGTTGATGAGGTCACAGATGCTTCGCCAGGCTGGCGTGGCCATGCCTCAAGTTCCACAAGGGTAGACACAAGAGCAGCCACTGCCGATGATCGAGGATCGCCCAAGGCACCCCGTCGACGACATCCGGGAACCCATGTGCGTCCACCTCACGATCCCATTCGGCAGGGCGAAAAAGTTGACCGTGGGTGAGGGTTACATGCACCCCAAAGAAGATATCAAAGATTTCAACCAAGACCAGATCCCTGCCAACTATGCTGCCATGATACTTACATGGTATGCGACCGAATACGAAGAATTTGAAATGAAATATCCAACTGCAGAAGGGGTAACAATCCTTGGAGCTGCCATGGGTTCCGAAGTCCTATGGAACAAGGACGACATAGAGATCATTCTCTCGATGCCGACTTCTACGTTGACGGCGACACCAGCATCACAACCATCCATTGCCGGATCTTGTCCCCCCGATGATCCGGATCACGGCGACGGCGATGACGAAGGCAATGGCGGGGGTGACAAGGGAAGGAACTCACCCTGAGGCTCAAGCCCTCACCCTCGTTCTCCTCCTCCAACAACAAGTCCACCTCCACCTCCCGGCAGTCCGTCTAAGGGCACGAGCAAAGGACTGGGAGGCACGGAGGAACCGGGGGCAAAGACACCGCCTGCTGCCATTGCGAGCACAAGCCACTATCCTCCACCGCCGGCGAAGACTAAAGGCGACCAAGGGCAGCTCACATACTCACTTGAGTTTGAAAGGTATGGTAGCGGCGAGCATAATTTGCTAATAACTTTTATTTGCCATAATATGGTACTAACATTTCTATCCCAGGCCGAGATCACCTTTCCATCTATTTTCTGAATCGGATGACTGCCCCGGCCATTACGAGCATGGGAAGTTCATGATAACCAAGGCCCAGCTCGTCGACGAGGAAAGGTGGGAGACAAGGAGGTTTCATCTCTGGTACATGGAAGCGGCAAAAGCTGGCCTGCATGGTTTTCTAGTCAAGGTTGTGGCGGAGTACTTCCACTTGCTCGGCAATGATGTAGAACTCCAAGTGGACTTCCACGACATGTACAGACTACTGCGGGAACAAGACCTTGACATCGCCCAAGTCACCTTGTTCTCTATGTAAGTGATGAATTGCGAGTTTCACATATCACCTGCCTTTGAATCGGTCAAGACTACTTATATATGCCACGATGGCTTGTCCTTGCAGGTTGATGGCCTATATATCTAAGGAACTAAAACTTGATGTTATCTATCTATCTCCAATGCATATTGCTCAAAGAATCGTCATTGGTTACCACCTAGATAACAATCATCCAACCATGAAAGACTTGACCAAGCGACAGAGAGAGGCTCATAGGAAGAAACTGAAGGACAATGAGAAGTTGAACATTTCAAAGTACATACTAGGAGCAGTGAAGAAGATCAGGGGAAATGGGTGTATCCTAGCTGCCTACCACTTTGGGTAAGTCGAAGACATGCCTGTAGAGATAAGTGGGTAGCTAGCTAGTATTATTATTTCTCGTCGTAACCTGTATTTTGTTTCAATAGCGCAGCCAAGGCCTCGAGGGTCACTGGGTTGCATTTATCATCTACACTCAGGATGGTAGGGCCTGCGTATTTGATTCGTTGACAGTGCCAAACTTAAAAGGGTACAAGGCCTTTGAAGATTGCCTCAGAGTGTAAGTGACTGAACTGTCTTCTCATATGCGTTCTAATGCCCTGCCTAATACTAGTACATTTCGTATAGCGCTTATAAGGAGTACGTGAAGGATCCTGAATGCTATGATCGAAGAACAGAGAATTTTAAGGCTAAGCATAAGAACCGCATCAAAATCAGACGCAACTTTCCGGTAAGTATTTGAAAGGTTTAATTGTGCTTTCCATTCATATGCGTTCTAATGCCTGTGTTGTAATGCTTGTGTATCGATCATGCAGTGTGCCAAACAACCGGTAGGATCACAAACCTATGGCTTCTACGCCTGTGAGTTCCTGAGGGCGTGCAAGCAGTATAGCAGCAGTTGGAGGGTGCTCAAGAATGGATTGAACTGGTCGAGAGACGTGCAGAGCACCCAACACTCCTTCAAGCAGACAAAGGCGGACATATGTAAGTTTGTCTTAGACAAATGCGTGCTTGAAGGGGCACGTTCTTCAATGAGAACAGCCCGCTAGCGATTTTACCGGAGTACGAGAGGCTAAGGAAATGGCCCACGATGATGCGTCCGCAGGATTACTCCTTAGGGCATGTATAACGACTTTAATATGTAAATGTAATGAATTAACGATGACAAGAACGACTAAGTGAATGTATATATATGTATATTATCTCATGTGTAATGCCTGCATACTTTTTAAGTTTCATCTGTGAAATCTGGATGTGATTTGAATTTGAATTTATATGCCTGCTGTATTTTTTTAATTCAGGAAATAATTTACCGAGGCGGGCAAATAATAAACCCCGCCACGGCTAATGAATATAACCGCGGCGGGCCACAAAAGTTGTCCGCCGCTGTAAAATAATTTACCGCGGCGGGCGGTGTAACGTGCCCGCCGTGGTAAAATTATATTTACCGCGGCGGGCACGTTACACCGCCCGCCGCGGTAGATCGGTTACCCGCGGCGGGCAAAGCCGCCCGCCGCGGTTAAGCCACGATTTACCGTGGCCTCTAGGCCGCGGCAAACGGCTTTGCCCGCGGCGGTAAACCGAAAACGTCCGCCTCCAGTAAAGTTTGTGTAGCAGTGACGGTCGCCACCATCATGTCCAACGGGCATAAACAGAAAGATCGAGCACACGCAATTAAAGTAGGTATAGCCACAATGGAGAAGGTGCTCGTGGCTGTGGGCGTGGTGGTGGTGTCCGTCATCCTCTCCAAGCTCATCAAGTGTTTGCTCGTCACCAAGCCAAAAAAGCTTAAGCTGCCCCCAGGGCCATGGACGCTGCCGTTGATAGGCAGCATGCACCACCTCATAAGCAACCCATTGCCGCACCGAGCAATGCACGACCTCGCGCACAAGCACGGGCCGCTCATGATGCTCTGGCTGGGCGAGTTGCCCACGGTGGTGGTGTCGTCGTCGCAGGCTGCGCAGGCGATCACCAAGACGCACTACGTAAAAAAGATTTGCAGGGGCGGGTGAAGACCGTTTTTATGGGCGGTTTGTCCAGCTGCCCCTATGCAAAGGTCTCTACAAATTATGTATTTATAGGGGCGGTTCTCAGACTGCCCCTACAAATCGATTTGTAGGGGCGACTGGATATTAAGCCGCCCCTACAAATCAATTTCCAGAAATTACGAAAAAAGGGCAAAAAATAGCAAATTTTTTTTAATCCGAGGAGGACCCCACCGGCAGCCACACACCCCACTCTATGACTATAGCATTTTTTTAAAGATTTTTGCACACTTTGCGTCGACTGGCATTCAAAACCGCGACCTCTCCCCCGCGCGTCATCTCCTCTACCACTACACCTCACGTTCACTTGTGTCTACGATCCATTTTGGTTCCTCACATGTTATACAAAACGAAGCATAAATTGATTGTTTGAGACCCTAAACTAATTCAAATGAAAAAGTTGTCAACTACAAAGTTTTATAACTTTTCGAGATCTACAACTTTCATTTTGGTAGTTTCTCCATCCGAGGTCATTTATAAAATTTGAATTTTAAATTTGAGAAATTCGAACGTAGTTTTCCATGACAAGATGATTTCAAATGAGAAAGTTATCAACTACAAAGTTTCGTAACTTTTCAAGATCTACAACTTTCATTTTTACTGTTTGTCCATCCGAGGTCGTTTAAAAAATTCAAATTTTAAATTTTTGGAAATTCAAACGTATCTTTCCTTGACAAGATGATTTCAAATCAAAAAGTTGTCAACTACAAAGTTTCATAACTTTTTGAGATCTATAAGTTTTATTTTGGTTGTTTCTCTATCCGAGGTCGTTTACAAAATTTGAATTTTAAATTTTAGAAATTCAAACGTAATTTTCCTTGACAAGATGATTTCAAATTAAAAAGTTGTCAACTACAGAGTTTCATAACTTTCCGAGATCTACAACTTCTATTTTGATCATTTATTCATCCGACATAGTGGTAATAACATTGTTCACAAATGTTACATATGCCTCTTATTGTTTATGAAACTACAAGAGAGAGATGTAAATTTTATGAACAATGTTATTTCCACTTTATCGGATGAAGAAATGACCAAAATAAAGCTTGTAGATCTTGATAAGTTCTGCAACTTCTATGTTCATGATTTTTTCATCTGAAATCAATTAGTGTTCCAAAATAACGTTTGAAGTTGTCATTTTTTGAAATTCAAATTTCAAATAGATAAAACACAGTCACATGAAAAGATGAATAAAATAATAGTGTTAAGAACACAATAAATTGATAGGGCATGATTTTAGAAATTTTTAGAAAAAAAAACATCAAATTTGAAGTTAGTACGAGGGAGAAAGACTAGTTACAAGTTTTAGCCAGAGATTAAAAAGAGAAATAAGAGTTCTTCAACAATTTTAAATTTTAATTTCAAACAGTATTTTCAAGTAGTAAATGATCTCAACTGAAAACGTTGTCAACTACAAAGTTTTATAACTTTTCGAGATCTACAACTTTCATTTTGATTGTTTCTCCATCCGAGGTTGTTTACAAAATTTGAATTTTAGTGCTTAATTTTTAATATTCGGCGTCTATTTGTAGGGGCGGCTCTATATTGAGCCGCCCCTATAAATCCGATTTGTTGGGGCGGTTGGATATAGAGCCGCCCCTATAAATCGGCCGCCCCTATAAATCTATTTATAAGGGCGACTCATTTGACAACCATTTGTAGGGGCGGCTCAATATAGAGCCGTCCTAAAAAAAAAAAGTAGACGTTGCTAGAAACCTTTTTTTCACGTAGCGACGCACGACATCACGTTCGCTGACCGTCACAAGAACAGCATCCTCGGCATACTCACCTTCAACGGGTGCCTGGTGTTCGGGAGCTACGGCGAGAAGTGGCGCCAGCTCCGCATGCTCTGCATGCTACAGCTCATGAGCACCGCCCGCGTGCACTCGTTCCAGCGCATCCGTGAGGAGGAGGTGGCACGGTTCATGCAGAGCTTCGCCACGTCCGCCGCCGCCGGCACGGTTCATGCAGAGCCTCGCCACGTCCGCCGCCGCCGGCACCGTGGTCGACCTGTCCAAGATGATCTCTAGCTTCGTCAACGACACCTTCGTCAGGGAGTCCATCGGCAGCCGGTGCAAGTATCAGGACGAGTACCTGGATGCCTTGGGCACTGCGATCGGGATGATCGCGGAACTAAGCGTAGCTAACATCTTCCCGTCATCTAGGCTGTTGTAGAATCTTAGCACGGCGCCACACAAGGCAATGGCGTGCCGCGACCGGATGACGCGCATCGTTGGGCAGATCATCCGTGAGATGAAGGAAGCCATGGACCGGGGGTGACAAGGCTTCAAACGAGAGCTTGATATCTGTCCTGCTCAGTCTGCAGAAAGAGGCCAGCTTGCCCATCGAGCTCACCGATGACATCGTCATGGGGCTCATGCTTGTAAGTCGTGCGCGTTCCCAATTTCTCATCACTGGGCCTTAATTTCTTCTCCTCCACCGTCTTATTCTCTTGATTATCATCTGGTGCCGCTGGTGCATATATGTATGATCGATTGCTGCGTTCATTTGTTCTACTACTAGGAATTGTTTGGTGCGGGCAGCGACACCTCGTCGACCACGCTGACCTGGTGCATGACAGAGCTAATCCGGTACCCGGCTACCATGGCCAGAGCACAGGCCGAGGTCCGGGAGGCCTTCAAGGGGAAGACCACCACCATCACCGAGGACGATCTCGCCAGGGCAAACCTTAGCTACCTCAAGTGTGTGGTGAAGGAAGCTCTCAGGCTGCACTGCCCGTTGCCGCTCATCCAACGCAGATGCCGTGAGACATGCCAGGTCATGGGATACGACATTCCTAAGGGCACATGGGTGTTCGTCCACGTTTGGGCCATTTGCAGGGACGCCAAGTACTGGGAAGATGCTGAGGAATTCAAGCCAGAGCGGTTCGAGAACACCAACCGAGACTACAAAGGGACAGACTATGAATTTCTCCCGTTCGGGTCTGGCCGCCGAATGTGCCCAGGAGTAAACCTTGGATTGGCCAACATCGAGCTTGCACTGGCGAGCCTTCTGTACCACTTCGATTGGAAGCTACCGAGCAGAGTGGAGCCTAAGGATGTCGACGTTTGGGAGGCTGCAGGACTGGTTGGGAAGAAAAAGACAGGCCTGCTTTTGCACCCTGTCACCCGCATATCTGCTCCGGTTAATGCCTAATTAACGCCAACGGAATATATACGCGCTGCACGAAACAGTATTACGTGCTTTGTTAATGATATTGGGATATAAATGTGGCGCGTGGTCTATGTACTATCTCTATCGTCTCTATTCTGAAATAAAATATACAAGGGAGCTAGAATTCTTGTATACCTAAAAATCCCTTATATTTCACAACACGGGAAGTCAATCCAGTCAAGGCTTGTAATACAAGTGGATATGAACTTTGTGGGTGATCTTCCTTGATTCCTTGTGAGACTAGTCTTGTAAGGAACGGGATGCATGGTCATGGTAAGTCTAGGCCTAGTGGGTCCTTTTGTTGTATCTTTCTCTTCTTAATGAAAACATGTTTAGGCATGGTCACGGAAAAAAAAAATCCATTCAGTTCGACCATGTTTGTCATTATAAACACTCTTTGATTTTCTACTCCTATATTTTCTTGTAAGGGTTATATATATAACAAAAGTGAAGGAACTCGAATTACGGTGAATCACTTGGTTGGGTTTCATCTGGTATAACTTGTCCACTCAAGTTCCTCACATGGGTTGCTAGCATTTTCCTAGTGTACGAGGGATCGGCTCCGGCAATGCAGATCAGCATATCACGTATAGGGAATCAGGTGGGTAGCACATAAGACACAGATTTATACAAGTTCAGTTACAGGGTATCCTACGTCTAGTTGAGAAGATCTCTTATCTCATTTGCTCCGTGTTTACAGGAGCACTGATATCTAGTTGTCTAGAGTTGGTATATATGAACTTGTGTTGAGATACCGATTGGGGGCTCCCTACCCAGCCTTACATAGTCTGGAAGGTAGGGTTACAATCTGAGTCCCGATCGGCTTACATGAAGGTTTTCTAATTTGTTACAAGGAAATCTATGTACACAATCGGTGATTCCTCACACTACAGGAAACTGGCTCTTTGCCGACTGCAATTTTCTTTGCCAACTGTTTTTTTTTCGACACTCGGCAAAGAGGTCCCTTTGCCAACTGGAATTTTCTGCAGTCGGCAAAGCAGGATTTGCCGACTGCCTGGCTTTGCCGACTGCCAGGCAGTTGGCAAAGAATTGCAGTCGGCAAAGGCAGGCCATGGTTGACGCCATCCACACCGTCACCTTTGCCGACTGCCACTCCGTCAGCAGTCGGCAAAGGCGCAGGCTTTGCCAACTGCCATCCTCCCTGGCAGTCGGCAAAGAATTTTTATTTTTTTTGATTTTCGATCCCAGTTTTTTGTGTTGCCTTGATACAGTAAGTACATGATATATTCCAAGTTTGGGATCATTTTGATTTATTTTTCTATATTCCGTAGATTTTTTCTGTTTCTTTGATTTTTCCAGCAGCTCCAGATTTGAACTGCAGGTACATGAAATAATGGAATCCGGCCATTCAGAAAATGATATTCATGATGTTTGGAGCATGTTGAGGCCGTGTGCGGGGCCTTGCGTGAAATTTCGACCGTGTTGGTGTCGGAACACGCCGAGCCACGCGCGTGAAAAGTGTTTTTAAATTTTATAAAATCGAAACGGAGTCCGAAAATGACAAACTTGACGACGTGTCTTGTCATCGCATGCGGAGGCTGTGGTAAAAATTTGAGAAAGTTTCCAGCAAGTGGCGACGTCGGGTGGCTAAAACCACATGTGGAGATGTCCAGGTTTTAGCCACCCGACGTCGCCACTTGCTCGAAACTTTCTCAAATTTTTACCACAGCCTCCGCATGCGATGACAAGACACGTCATCAAGTTTCGTCATTTTCGGACTCCGTTTCGATTTTATAAAATTTAAAAACACTTTTCACGCGCGTGGCTCGGCGTGTTCCGACACCAACACGGTCGAAATTTCACGCGAGGCCCCGCACACGGCCTCAACATGCTCAAAACATCATGAATATCATTTTCTGAATGGCCGGATTCCATTATTTCATGTACCTGCAGTTCAAATCTGGAGCTGCCGGAAAAAATCAAAGAAACAGAAAAAATCAATGGAATATAGCAAAATAAATCAAAATGACCCCAAACTTGGAATATATCATGTACTTACATTAGCAAGGCAACACAAAAAAACTGGGATCGAAAATCAAAAAAAAAATTAATTCTTTGCCGACTGCCATCAGTGGCAGTTGGCAAAGGGCCTTTGTCGACTGCCAGGGAGGATGGCAGTCGGCAAATAATTTCTGAGAAAAAAATCAAAAATAACCTTTGCCGACTGCCAGGGAGCAGAGCAGTCGGCAAAGTATTTTTAAAAAAAAATAAAAAAAATAATTTTTTGAAAAAAAAATAATAGACCTTTGCCGACTGCGTCACATGCTGGCAGTCGGCAAAGGGAAAAAAATAAAAAAAAAAGAAAAAACGTCGCCTTATCCGCTCGGCCCGCCCTCCCCCTCCCCAAAATCCCGCCCGCC